>NW_024736856.1:0-4608 GCF_018991925.1 Homarus americanus
CTCACCCCTGAATATGTGAATTACACGAAAGCGCTGGGAACTTGTGTTTTCTTCTTTTCCTTGTGGTTATCAGTATATACCTGGCAAAACAACTCTCAGTCTTGGACCAAAGCTGATGCCTTCTGCAAGAAGAAGCTGTGGCCCAGGGGAACTTTGCAATCTAAAGAATGACTGGATTAAAATAAAACATGAACACAAGAATTTGCAGATCAGCACAGGATGCTTGAATTTTTCAATTCCATTAAAACATTTCATGGGCCAATCATTCGTGGCGTAGCCCCCTCCACTCATCCGAGAGCAACTCCATAATTAAATACGATGAAGAGCACTACCATTCATTGTTCAACCGAAACACTGATGATGTCCTGGCTACCCAGCAGGTCCCCAGCATCAAGAGCTGACCCAATTCAACTATTCTCCATCCCTGGATGAGGTAGCTACTGCCATCAAACATGAAAAATAACAAAGCCTCAGGGCCTGATGGAATCCCAGCCGAGGTGTATAAAGCAGGAGGACCTCTGCTTACCAACCGTCTCCACTTTCTCCTGGAGAATACATGGGAAAAGGAGGAAATCAATCGTCAATATGTATAAGAACAAGGGAGACCGGTCAAACTGTAGTAACTACCGTGGGATCTCACTGCTGTCCGTATCTGCCAGGATTATCGCCTAGTCCTCCTAAACAGACTTCTTCCTGAGGCGGAAAATTCCTCCCCGAATCTCAATGTGGCTTTAGACCATCATGTGGCACCACTGACATGATCTTTGCTGCCCTCAAAACACAGGAAAAGCGAAGAGAACAAGGTCGTGACCTATACATGGCTTTAATAGACCTAACCAAGGCCTTCGACTCGGTCAACAGGGAAGCCCTCTGGTGGACCCTCAGCCGTTTTGCTGACCCCAAAACCTGTCTCCATTGTGAGGCAACCCACGATGTCATAAACAGGAGTGTTCTGCACAGTGGCACCAATCTGAGTTCTTCCCCATCTAAACGGGGGGCTTAAACAAGGTTGTATACTGGCACCTACTCTTTTCCCATTTTCTTGGCTGCCTTTTACTGTGCCAGTACCAATTTAGCCGGCGAGGCAAGAACAAAGGTGTCGGCAGCTTCCATTACTGAACTTCAGTATGCAGACGACCTCACCCTTGTTGCTCACACTGAACGTGACCCACAGGAGATCCTGAACACCTATGCAGATGCGTATGCACACTTCGGCCTTGATGTGAATGTACATAAGACTCAGATTCTCTTCAACCTGCCCTGGTTCAGACACACTCCACCATCCATCCATCTTAACGGTACTACCCTCTCCAATGTTACTTACTTTCGGTATCTCGGCTCCCACCTGTCCACCACCACCACATACATCGATGAAGAGATTCAGCATCAGATCAGATGTGCATCTCAGCCTTGACAGACCCGAAACGGTGTTTTCAGCTTTAGGAGCTGAAATTATCTACAAGGTGGAGTGGTCATATAGCAGTGGTTCTCCCCACCCTGCTATATAGCAGCGTGACATGGGTTACATACAGGAAGCACCTCAAGGCACTTGAAAACTTTCACCAACGTAGTGTATGTTACATTAGGGGTAAACATTGGAATACAGGGTGAAGGGGGTCTTTTCAACTTAAGACGACTCCAGGCAAGAACAAAGGTATCAGCAGCTTCCATTACTGAACTTCAGTATGCAAACGACTTTACCCTTGTTGCTTACACTGTACACGACCTACAGGAGATCCTGAACACTATGCAGATGAGTATGAACACTTCGGCCTTGAGGTGAATGTTAATAAGACTCAGATTCTCTTTCATCCTGCCCCTGGTTCAGCCAGCACCTCCACCATCCATCCAGGTTAACGTGTACTACCGCTTTAAATGTTACCCACTTTCGGTATCTCGGTTCTCACCTGTCCACCAAAGGGACATTGATGAAGAGATTCAGCATCGGATAAGGTGTGCAGCTCAAGCCTTGGCAGACTCTGAAATCTTGTCTTCAGCTGTAGGAGCTGAGATTATCTACAAAGCTGCACGTATATCGAGCAGTGGTCCTGCCACCACCTGCTATATGCAGTGAGACATGGTCAGCATACAGGAGGCACCCTGGCACTTGAAACTTTCACCAACGCAGTCTACGTTCCATCCTCCGAGTTGGTGGGAAGACAAGAGAACAGATGCCAGTATTCTCGCTGACACCAACTGTAGGAGCATCGAGGTTACGATTATCCATGAACCACTACTCTGGACTGGCCATGTTACCCGCATGGACGATGAGACTGCCAAAGCAGCATTACAGTCACGTAACGAATAGTAAACGTAACGCTGGCGGGTAATTGAAAAGTTATAAGATAGTCTTAATACAAACCTGAAAAAAAGCAAATCGACCCCTACCTCGAATCCATTACTCCACATCGTAACGCTTGGAGGCGCACCACACGAGAAAGTGTCAATATTAGCCCGACTGCAAACCGAGGCAGACAAGCGCCAATGCCGGAAAGACGCTGCCACTGTCCTCTCCTGCACTAGATGAAGCCCTTCACATGTAAAATGAATGGACGACGCTGAGACCGTATCGTCCTTTTAGTCATCCTCAAACTCCCCAATCTAGGTGACACCATTAACTCATATCATTGTATCATTTGCTGGATGATCGTCATACTCGATTCTGTGTGACAGCAAAGTAGTAGTAATAGAGTGTGTGTGTGTGTGTGTGTGTGTGTGTGTGTGTGTGTGTGTGTGTGTGTGTGTGTGTAAATGTATGTGATTACAATAGAACATAGTTATGTATATCATTATTTCTATTTATCAATTAGCTAGCTGTAAGATAATTCATACATATATCAAGTTTATGTAATGAACTAAATACTGTCAACAAGGTGTGTCATTTATATACCTTATTTTGACATTATATTTGTGACAATGAATAGACAGAAAACTGAATGGATTTGAAACCGTATTTAAATGACTGTAGAATTTTGTCCGATGGTTTGGAACCACTGATATTGATAATTATATTGATAGTGAAACAGTTTACTTAGCCAGTAAAATACAGAGTCGATAATAATAACAATATTAACATGGCTGTGCCAGTTGATAGCCTGAGCTCTCTTGAAGGCACCTGATATATACTATACATTTATTTCAAGGAAGTATTATGTAACATTTAGTATCATCTGGAATAGTACAATAGCATGGTGGTAATAAGTACATCTCATAATGTTACCACGGTTATCACTTCGTTATTTGTTTATTTTATTTACATTTATATTATAAGTATACATGTTACGGTTTTTTGCAGAATGAGTTATTTTGCAAAATGACTGACATGCATATTGGTAATTTTGCAAAATAACTTACAAACAGACAACCTAAACTAACCTGTTTGTAAGTTATTTTGCAAAATTACCAATATGCATGTTAGTCATTTTCAAAAATAACCGATTCTATAAAAACGTAACATATGCATATGTTACAGTAGTGTTGATATACATAAATATGAAAAGGGAAGGAAGCAGTACCACATGGGTTGTATTAAGGTGGAACAAGAGGACAGAGCTGTCAGTATCATGTCTAGTCGGTAACTATAATTATTTCAATGGTAGTTTCTATCTATCTACATGGCAATCTATGATATAACGTTTTTGGTGGTACAATATAAGCAGGAATATAAAGTAGGTATTACAGGATTATTAATACTTAGACAATCGATATTTCTTAAGAGATTATTTAAAGGAAGGAAGCGTAGTCTTTGCTGGGATGGGTGGGGGTAAGTTGTTCCACACCTTCACACCATGATATTTTATGGTGGTCTGGGACTGAGAGGAGCGCATGGGGGTGGTCCTAGTAGCTCTGATAATGACTCCCGTGTACCCCGTGGGAGACCTAGCAAGATGGGGGTCTCTGTACATACCGAGCTTAGGTCGCGGCTTGGGAGAAAATTTTTTTCTCCTTTCGGGTTGAGACTCGTGCCTGAGTATGACTGGATGGAATCTGAGAGGAGTCTGAGATGGGCTGCTTGTTGGATACAGTATTTATATGGGTTTTCAGGGTCACAAGGACCGTACCTTTTCATTAACATGAAGATGAGAACTCATTATCCCTTTCCGTTCCTTGTTGGTTCAGATCTTTTCCTCGTGTCGTTTTAGGTGCAGCCATGTTTACTGCAAGGTCTATACATCTTGGTTTACCGTAGGCCTGTCCTCCGGCTCGCCCCCTACTTACTGCTTGCTGGAGGGCAGTGTTTATTGGATTTACCCGGTCACTGAGCCCGCTCTTTCATTAACACAAAGGCGAGAACTCATTATCCCTTCATGACCTGTGTTGGGTTAGATCCTTCTTTCGTCTTGTGCGTTTCCTGTTTACTGTTAGTGTATTCCGCGAGTTTAATAATCTGGACTGGACTGTAACAGTGTAATGAGTGTTTCTCGCCTGATGGTTCGAGACAATAACAGGGACCTGTGAGGGTGAATGCCTTAGGCCTGGACCAATAAGAAAAACCTGTGAGACGTGACGTCATGAAGAGGTAGTGTCCCCTGTGGGCGACACAGTTTGTAAAGTCAGTCGGGTCTTGGACAGAGTTAAGTGTGGGCGTCTGGGTGTCATCTCCACACG
>NW_024736857.1:0-14390 GCF_018991925.1 Homarus americanus
AGACAGATGCAGGTACAGTTAAGAGACAGATACAGATAGAGTTAAGAGACAGATACAGGTATAGTTGAGAGACAGATACAGTTAAGAGATAGATACAGGTACAGTTGAAAGATACACACACACACACACACACACACATCTACATGCTATCATGAATCGGGATAAGATATGTTTTCAATTCCGTCATCTCCAGCCGTAACTGTTGTGATAGCAAAGACCAGCTAATATCACACACACATACACACACACACACACACACACATAAATCTACCTCGGTACTACGTTACCTAAGTCTCTCTATGTGTACCGGTATGTGTACCTATATGTGTACATGTATGTGCACCTGTATGTGTACCGGTATGTGTACCTGTATGTGTACCTGTATGTGTACCTATATGTGTACCGGTATGTGTGCCTGTATGTGTACCTGTATGTGTACCGGTATGTGAACCTGTATGTGTACCGGTATCATATCTATTACAAAAACAGTCAAGTATACACCCCATCTAGTCCCCAATATCACCATGCCTTGACCTATACTGTATATCAGTGTTTACTCTCACCAACACTTGACGTATACTGTATATTAGTGTTTACTCTCACCAACACTTGACGTATACTGTATATTAGTGTTTACTGTCACCAACATTTGACGTATACTGTATATTAGTGTTTATTTTCACCAACACTTGACGTATACTGTATATTAGTGTTTACTCTCAGCAACACTTGACGTACTCTGTATATTAGTGTTTACTTTCACCAACACTTGACCTATTCTGCATATTAGTGTTTACTGTCACCAACATTTGACGTATACTGTATATTAGTGTTTATTGTCACCAACACTTGACGTATACTGTATATTAGTGTTTACTCTCAGCAACACTTGACGTACTCTGTATATTAGTGTTTACTTTCACCAACACTTGACCTATTCTGCATATTAGTGTTTACTCTCACCAACACTTTAACATCATTCATTAACACAACAGAAACATACAATAGCGTCAATCAGATAAAAAACATTAATACATTCTGCTTTGTTTAGCGAGAAATACATAAAAATACAGTACCATAGTATTATATTGACAGTTTATACATAGTAAAGACATTCTCACAACCATTTAGTGTTGCCAGTGGTTCATTTGTTGTAGTCGATACTTGTGATTTCCAGCAGGAACCACACTAACTTGGCTCCTTCCGTACTGGTTGTGGTTGTTGGTGGATAACCGGGAGAGTTGTTGGTTGTATTCCAGGTTGAAAAGGTTGGAGTTGAGGTGTGAGTTTTGGTTGTAGTTGTGGTTGTTGTTGGTGGAGCCGTAACTTTGTGAGATGTACCTGTTGTTGTGGAGGTTGTTGGACTGGTTGTTGTGGTTGTATTGGTTGGTACTCGTGCGATAGTTGGACTGGTACTGGTTGCGGTTCTCCTGGTACTAGTTGCGGTTCTGTTGGTAATGATTCAGCTGGTACTGGTTACGGTTGTGTTGATACTGGTTGTGGTCTTGTTGATACTGGTTGCGTTTCTGTTGATACTGGTTGTCTCTCTGTGATTACTGTTTAATATTCAGAGAAGATTAATCTCGGTTCACTTGATTCTGGAACTGGTTGCGGGTAGACAGTTGGTTTTGGAACTGGTGGGGGAGGTTCTGTTGGTTCTGGAACTGGTTGCCGCGGCTTTGTTAGTTTTGGAACTGGTCGCGGGTAGACAGTTGGTTCTGGAACTGGTCGGGGCGGTTCTGTTGGCTCTGGAACTGGTCGGGGCGCCTTTGTTGGTTCTGGAACTGGTCGCGGCGGCTTTGTTGGTTCTGGAACTGGTCGCTAGTAGACAGTTGGTTCTGGAACTGGTCAGGGGCGCTCTGTTGGCTCTGGAACTGAATCAGGCGGCTTTGTTGGTTCTGGAACTGGTCGCGAGTAGACAGTTGGTTCTGGAACGGGTCGCGGGTAGACAGTTGGTTCTGGAACTGGCCTGGTGGCTCTGTTGGTTCTGGAACTGGTCGGGGCGGTTCTGTTGCTTCTGGAACTGGTCGGGGCGGCTCTGTTGGTTCAGCAACTGGTTGCGGCGGTTCTGTTGGTTCTGAAACTGGTTGCGGCTGTTCTGTTGGTTCTGGAACTGGTCGCGGCGGGTCTGTTGATTCTGGAACTGGTTGCGCCTTTGCTGGTGCTATTGGCTTTGGCTCTGGAAGTTTTCATGGGTGGATTGCTTGGTAACAGTGGCCTGGAAGTCAGTGTCGGGAGCAACAGAGTAGTCGACGACGCAGAGAGAACCATCAGGGTCCATGGCGCTGTACTGGCCCACCACTACGTCTCCTCGACGCTCCTCCCGGGCAGACTTTTTGTCCCCTGTCGACCTGGCGTCTACCTCGTAGGCCCACATGTTCTCTGGGTCCTGCAGGGAACACAACATTATCTTTAACTGAACCTTAACGATATGTTATACAAGAAATGTTAACTTTTATGACCATGTTCACTACAACACTAGTACTACATGTTAACTACAACACTGGTATTCCATGTTCACAACAACACTAGTAATACATGTTCACTACAACACTAGTACTACATGTTCACTACAACACTAGTACTACATGTTCAATACAGCACTAGTACTACATGTTCACTACAACACTAGTACTTCATGTTCACTGCAACACCGGTCCTACGTGCTTACTACAACACTAGTATTACATGTTCACTACAACACTAGTACTAAATGTTCACTACAACACTGGTATTATATGTTCACCACAACACTAGTACTACATGTTCACTACAACACTAGTACTTCATGTTCACTGCAACACCAGTCCTACATGCTTACTACAACACTAGTACTACATGTTCACTACAACACTAGTACTACATGTTCACTACAACACTGGTATTATATGTTCACCACAACATTAGTACTACATGTTCACTACAACACTGGTATTACATGTTCACTACAACACTAGTACTACATGTTCACTACAACACTAGCACTACATGTTCACTACAACACTAGTACCACATGTTCACTAGAACACTAGTACTGCATGCTCACTACAACACTAGTACTACATGTTTAGTAGAACACTAGTACTACATGCTCAATACAACACTAGTACTACCTGTTAACTATAACACTGGCACTACGTATTCACTACAACACTAGTCCTACATGTTCACTACAACACTGGTACTACGTATTCACTACAACACTAGTACTACATGCTCACTACAACACTAGTACTACATGTTCACTACAGCACTGGTATTACATGTTCACTACAACACTAGTTCTACATTTTCACTACATCACTGGTATTACATGTTCACTACAACACTAGTATTACATGTTCAATACAACACTTGTACTACATGCTCACTAAAACACTAGTACTACATGTTCATTACAACATTGGTATTACATGTTCACTACAACACGAGTACTACATCTTCACTACAACACAGGTATTACATGTTTATTACATCACTAGTACTACATGTTCACTACAACACTAGTACTACATGTTCACTACAACACTAGTTCTACATGTTCACTACAACACTAGTACTACATGTTCACTACAACACTAGTTCTATATGTTCACTAAAACAATAATACTACATGTTCACTACAACATTAGTACTACATGTTGACTACAATACTGGTATTACATGCACACTACAGAACTAGTACTACATGTTCACTACAACACTAGGACTACATGTTCAATACAACTCTAGTATTTACATGTTCAATACAACACTAGTACTACATGCTCACTAAAACACTAGTACTACATGTTCACTACACGAGTATTACATGTTCATTACACTAGTACTACATGTTCACTACAACACTAGTACTACATGTTCACTACACCACTAGTACTACATGTTCACAACTACACTTGTATTACAGGCTCATTACGCTAGTACTACATGTTCAATAGAACACTAGCATGATATGTTCACTACAATACTAGTACTACATGTTCATTACACTAGTACTACATTTTCACTACAACACTAGCAATACATATTCACTACAACACTAGTATTACATGCTCATTACACTAGTACTACATGTTCACTACAACACTAGTACTACATGTTCACTACAACACTAGTATTACATGTTCAATACAACACTTGTACTACATGCTCACTAAAACACTAGTACTACACGTTCATTACAACATTGGTATTACATGTTCACTACAACACGAGTACTACATCTTCACTACAACACAGGTATTACATGTTCATTACATCACTAGTACTACATGTTCACTACAACACTAGTACTACATGTTCACTACAACACTAGTACTATATGTTCACTACAACACTAGTACTACATGTTCACTACAACACTAGTTCTATATGTTCACTAAAACAATAATACTACATGTTCACTACAACATTAGTACTATATGTTGACTACAACACTGGTATTACATGTACACTACAGAACTAGTACTACATGTTCACTACAACACTAGGACTACATGTTCAATACAACACTAGTATTTACATGTTCATTACACTAGTACTACATGTTCACTACAACACTAGTACTACATCTTCACTACAACACAGGTATTACATGTTCATTACATCACTAGTACTACATGTTCACTACAACACTAGTACTACATGTTCACTACAACACTAGTACTATATGTTCACTACAACACTAGTACTACATGTTCACTACAACACTAGTTCTATATGTTCACTAAAACAATAATACTACATGTTCACTACAACATTAGTACTATATGTTGACTACAACACTGGTATTACATGTACACTACAGAACTAGTACTACATTCTCACTATAACACTAGTACTACGTGTTCACTACACGAGTATTACATGTTCATTACACTAGTACTACATGTTCACTACAACACTAGTACTACATGTTCACTTCACCACTAGTCCTACATGTTCACAACTACACTTGTATTACATGCTCATTACGCTAGTACTACATGTTCAATAGAACACTAGCACGATATGTTCACTACAATACTAGTACTACATGTTCATTACACTAGTACTACATGTTCACTACAACACTAGCAATACATGTTCACTACAACACTAGTATTACATGCTCATTACACTAGTACTACATGTTCACTACAACACTAATACTACATGTTCACTACAACACTAGTACTACATGTTCATTACACTAGTACTATATGTTCACTACACTAGTTTTACATGTGCATTACATTAGTACTATATGTTCACTACAACACTAGGACTGTATATTCATTACACTAGTATTATATGTTCACTACACCAGTATTACATGTTCATTACACAAGTACTATATCTTCACTATAACACTGGTCTACATGTTCATTACACAAGTACTATATCTTCACTATAAAACTAGCACTATATGTTCATTAGACTAGTACTATATGTTCACTACACTAGTATTACATGTTCATTACACAGGTACTATATGTTCACTATAACACTAGTACTACATGTTCATTACACAAGTACTCTATGTTCACTACAACACTAGTACTACATGTTCATTGCACAAGTACTATTTGTTCACTACACTAGTATTACATGTTCATTACACAAGTACTATATGTTCACTATAACACTAGTACTACATGTTCATTGCACAAGTACTATATGTTCACTACAACACTAGCACTATATGCTCATTATACAAGTAGTATATGTTCAATACACTAGTATTACATGTTCATTACACAAGTACTATATGTTCACTACACTAGTATTACATGTTCATTACACAAGTACTATATGTTCACTACACTAGTATTACATGTTCATTACACAAGTACTATATGTTAACTACACTTGTATTACATGTTCATTACACTAGTACTAAATGTTCACATAACCTCTTACTATATAAATATATAATGTATATTATACGATAAAGTTATTGAAATTGTACTTCATAAAATTTTACGTTTGGTTAAAACAAGATGGAAAGTTATACAACCAAATAACTCTTAAGCGTTGTAAAAATCCAGAAAAAATTGGGTAGCGGGGCATTTGCGTTCAGCCTCCTGGCCGAATTCAATGGGGAACTCGTGTGCATAAAAAAAGGCTTGAAAACGGAATATCTGAAGTATTTCAACATAGAAAGGGAGATAACCCAAAAAGTAAACGGTGCCGGCGGTGCTCCCCTCATCATAACGTGGGCCACGGATGAGCCCATACTTGTTATGTCGTTTTGCAAGGGAAGGACGTTCATTGATATACTCAATCACCCTAAGTTGCTTACCGCGGCCAACATTATTCAAATCTACATCGCCGTGGCGCGAAGCCTTGACGAAATTCACGGTCAGGGCGTTGTCCATAACGATTTTAAGGAAGATAATGTGTTAATAGAAGAGAACACAGCCGATGGTATCTTCACGGCCCACATCATCGATTTTGGGCTTTCTACAGCCGTGGGAGAGTTGACAAATATCTCTGGATCACCAAGTGATTTTCCCTTTTATGCCCCAGAGATCCTTGCTGGTCACCCATGTCACCCCAAGGCTGATGTTTTCTCTTTGGGGTTCACCCTTAATTTTGTTACTGAGACATTATTGAGTGACCGACACCTAAAGGCGTGGCCGCCCGGCACCAGACAATTATTCTTAGATATGCTACAGCAGAACCCAGTAGATCGGCCTGATCTCTGTGAAGTTATTAGACGTTTAGAGTCTTCCCTCCAGCAGCTTTCTTTCCCAACTGTCACTGAAAGGAAGACTGTCATGCAGAATCCTCCTTACATCCCCTCGCAAGGGAAAAGCTGTGTCGCCCCTAAGGTGACATCTGCTGTCATGCAGAGTCCTCCTTACATCCCCTCGCAAGGGAAAAGCTGTGTCGCCCCTAAGGTGACATCTGCTGTCATGCAGAGTCCTCCTTACATCCCCTCCTAAGGGAAGAGCTGTGTCGCCCCTAAGGTGACATCTGCTGTCATGCAGAGTCCTCCTTACATCCCCTCGCAAGGGAAGAGCTGTGTCGCCCCTAAGGTGACATCTTCTGTCATGCAGAGTCCTCCTTACATCTCCTCGCAAGGGAAAAGCTGTGTCGCCCCTAAGGTGACATCTGCTGTCATGCAGAGTCCTCCTTACATCCCCTCCCAAGGGAAGAGCTGTGTCGCCCCTAAGGTGACATCTGCTGTCATGCAGAGTCCTCCTTACATCCCCTCGCAAGGGAAAAGCTGTATCGCCCCTAAGGTGACATCTGCTTTCATGCAGAGTCCTCCTTACATCCCCTCCCAAGGGAAGAGCTGTGTCGCCCCTAAGGTGACATCTGCTGTCATGCAGAGTCCTCCTTACATCCCCTCGCAAGGGAGGAGCTGTGTCGCCCCAAAGGTGAAATCTGCTGTCACGCAGAGTCCTCCTTGCGAGGGATCGGAAGGGACGGCACAATCGACCAGCATTTTGTCTAATGTAATAAAATTCATCGTAGTGTCAGGACTACGGTTAGGGACGGCTTATCTCAAGGGGTCTGATCTCATCTTCTCCCCCGATGAATATTATTGAAAAAAAAAGAAGATTTTGTATGTTTTTTTTTAAATAATGTGATAAAATGTCGTTTTTTGTTTGTTTGTGTTAATCCTTATATAAAGCCTAATAAAGTAGATAGATATATAAATAGATGGACAAATGAATTAGGTTATATAGGTAGATCAGCATATATAGTAACTATAGGTATTGGTACAAGTAATACATAAGGGTAGTGATACAGGTACAGTTAAGAGACAGATACAGGTACAGTTAAGAGACAGATACAGGTACAGTTAAGAGACAGATACAGGTACAGTTGAGAGACAGGTACAGGTACAGTTAAGAGACACATACAGGTACAGTTAAGAGACAGATACAGGTACAGTTAAGAGACAGATACAGGTACAGTTAAGAGACAGATACAGGTACAGTTAAGAGACAGATACAGGTACAGTTAAGAGACAAATACAGGTACAGTTAAGAGACAGATACAGGTACAGTTAAGAGACAGATACAGGTACAGTTAAGAGACAGATACAGGTACAGTTAAGAGACAGATACAGGTACAGTTAAGAGACAGATACAGGTACAGTTAAGAGACAGATACAGGTACAATTAAGAGACAGATGCAGGTACAGTTAAGAGACAGATTCAGGTACAGTTAAGAGACAGATACAGGTACAGTTAAGAGACAGATACAGGTACAGTTAAGAGACAGATACAGGTACAGTTAAGAGACAGATACAGGTACAGTTAAGAGACAGATACAGGTACAGTTAAGAGACTGATGTAGGTAGAGTTAATAGACAGATACAGGTACCGTTCAGAGACAGATACAGGTAGAGTTAAGAGACAGATACAGGTTCAGTTTAGAGACAGATACAGGTAGAATTGAGAGACAGATACAGGTAGAGTTAAGAGACGGATACAGGTACAGTTAAGAGACAGATACACGTACAGTTAAGAGACAGATGCAGGTACAGTTAAGAGACAGATACAGATAGAGTTAAGAGACAGATACAGGTATAGTTGAGAGACAGATACAGTTAAGAGATAGATACAGGTACAGTTGAAAGATACACACACACACACACACACACACACACATCTACATGCTATCATGAATCGGGATAAGATATGTTTTCAATTCCGTCATCTCCAGCCGTAACTGTTGTGATAGCAAAGACCAGCTAATATCACACACACATACACACACACACACACACACACACACATAAATCTACCTCGGTACTACGTTACCTAAGTCTCTCTATGTGTACCGGTATGTGTACCTATATGTGTACATGTATGTGCACCTGTATGTGTACCGGTATGTGTACCTGTATGTGTACAGGTATGTGTACCTATATGTGTACCGGTATGTGTACCTGTATGTGTACCTGTATGTGTACCGGTATGTGAACCTGTATGTGTACCGGTATCATATCTATTACAAAAACAGTCAAGTATACACCCCATCTAGTCCCCAATATCACCATGCCTTGACCTATACTGTATATTAGTGTTTACTCTCACCAACACTTGACGTATACTGTATATTAGTGTTTACTCTCACCAACACTTGACGTATACTGTATATTAGTGTTTACTGTCACCAACATTTGACGTATACTGTATATTAGTGTTTATTTTCACCAACACTTGACGTATACTGTATATTAGTGTTTACTCTCAGCAACACTTGACGTACTCTGTATATTAGTGTTTACTTTCACCAACACTTGACCTATTCTGCATATTAGTGTTTACTCTCACACTTTAACATCATTCATTAACACAACAGAAACATACAATAGCGTCAATCAGATAAAAAACATTAATACATTCTGCTTTGTTTAGCGAGAAATACATAAAAATACAGTACCATAGTATTATATTGACAGTTTATACAGAGTAAAGACATTCTCACAACCATTTAGTGTTGCCAGTGGTTCATTTGTTGTAGTCGATACTTGTGATTTCCACCAGGAACCACACTAACTTGGCTCCTTCCGTACTGGTTGTGGTTGTTGGTGGATAACCGGGAGAGTTGTTGGTTGTATTCCAGGTTGAAAAGGTTGGAGTTGAGGTGTGAGTTTTGGTTGTAGTTGTGGTTGTTGTTGGTGGAGCCGTAACTTTGTGAGATGTACCTGTTGTTGTGGAGGTTGTTGGACTGGTTGTTGTGGTTGTATTGGTTGGTACTCGTGCGATAGTTGGACTGGTACTGGTTGCGGTTCTCCTGGTACTAGTTGCGGTTCTGTTGGTAATGATTCAGCTGGTACTGGTTACGGTTGTGTTGATACTGGTTGTGGTCTTGTTGATACTGGTTGCGTTTCTGTTGATACTGGTTGTCTCTCTGTGATTACTGTTTAATATTCAGAGAAGATTGATCTCGGTTCACTTGATTCTGGAACTGGTTGCGGGTAGACAGTTGGTTTTGGAACTGGTGGGGGAGGTTCTGTTGGTTCTGGAACTGGTCGCCGCGGCTTTGTTAGTTTTGGAACTGGTCGCGGGTAGACAGTTGGTTCTGGAACTGGTCGGGGCGGTTCTGTTGGCTCTGGAACTGGTCGGGGCGGCTTTGTTGGTTCTGGAACTGGTCGCGGCGGCTTTGTTGGTTCTGGAACTGGTCGCTAGTAGACAGTTGGTTCTGGAACTGGTCAGGGCGGCTCTGTGGGTTGGGGACGGTTGGGGTGGACGGGTTTGGTTCTGGAATGGGTCGCGAAAGGGTAGACAGTTGGTTCTGGAACTGGCCCCGCAATTGGCTCTGTTGGTTCTGGGCTGGTCGGGGCAGTTCTGTTGTTTCTGGAACTGGTCGGGGCGGCTCTGTTGGTTCAGCAACTGGTTGCGGCGGTTCTGTTGGTTCTGAAACTGGTTGCGGCTGTTCTGTTGGTTCTGGAACTGGTCGCGGCGGGTCTGTTGATTCTGGAACTGGTTGCGCCTTTGCTGGTGCTATTGGCTTTGGCTCTGGAAGTTTTCATGGGTGGATTGCTTGGTAACAGTGGCCTGGAAGTCAGTGTCGGGAGCTACAGAGTAGTCGACGACGCAGAGAGAACCATCAGGGTCCATGGCGCTGTACTGGCCCACCACTACGTCTCCTCGACGCTCCTCCCGGGCAGACTTTTTGTCCCCTGTCGACCTGGCGTCTACCTCGTAGGCCCACATGTTCTCTGGGTCCTGCAGGGAACACAACATTATCTTTAACTGAACCTTAACGATATGTTATACAAGAAATGTTAACTTTTATGACCATGTTCACTACAACACTAGTACTACATGTTAACTACAACACTGGTATTCCATGTTCACAACAACACTAGTAATACATGTTCACTACAACACTAGTACTACATGTTCACTACAACACTAGTACTACATGTTCAATACAGCACTAGTACTACATGTTCACTACAACACTAGTACTTAATGTTCACTGCAACACCGGTCCTACGTGCTTACTACAACACTAGTACTACATGTTCACTACAACACTAGTACTAATTGTTCACTACAACACTGGTATTATATGTTCACCACAACACTCGTACTACATGTTCACTACAACACTAGTACTTCATGTTCACTACAACACCGGTCCTACATGCTTACTACAACACTAGTACTACATGTTCACTACAACACTAGTACTACATGTTCACTACAACACTGGTATTATATGTTCACCACAACATTAGTACTACATGTTCACTACAAAACTGGTATTACATGTTCACTACAACACTAGTACTACATGTTCACTACAACACTAGCACTACATGTTCACTACAACACTAGTACCACATGTTCACTAGAACACTAGTACTGCATGCTCACTACAACACTAGTACTACATGTTCAGTAGAACACTAATTGCTACACATGCAATACAACACTAGTACTACCTGTTAGCAACACTGGCACTACGTATTCCTTTACAACTACTAGTCCTACATGTTCACTTTCTAGCTTACTGGTACTACTACGTATTCACTACAACACTAATTACTACATGCTCCACTACAACACTAGTAGTACGTGTTCACTTTCTGGCACTGGTATTACATGTTCACTACAAAACTAGTTCTACATGTTCACTACAACACTGGTATTACATGTTCACTACAACACTAGTATTACATGTTCAATACAACACTTGTACTACATGCTCACTAAAACACTAGTACTACATGTTCATTACAACATTGGTATTACATGTTCACTACAACACGAGTACTACATCTTCACTACAACACAGGTATTACATGTTTATTACATCACTAGTACTACATGTTCACGACAACACTAGTACTACATGTTCACTACAACACTAGTACTACATGTTCACTACAACATTAGTACTACATGTTCACTACAACACTAGTTCTATATGTTCACTAAAACAATAATACTACATGTTCACTACAACATTAGTACTACATGTTGACTACAATACTGGTATTACATGCACACTACAGAATAGTACTACATGTTCACAACAACACTAGGACTACATGTTCAATACAACTCTAGTATTTACATGTTCAATACAACACTAGTACTACATGCTCACTAAAACACTAGTACTACATGTTCACTACACGAGTATTACATGTTCATTACACTAGTACTACATGTTCACTACACCACTAGTACTACATGTTCACAACTACACTTGTATTACAGGCTCATTACGCTAGTACTACATGTTCAATAGAACACTAGCATGATATGTTCACTACAATACTAGTACTACATGTTCATTACACTAGTACTACATGTTCACTACAACACTAGTACTACATGTTCACTATAACACTAGTACTACATGTTCACTACAACACCAGTACTCATGTTCACTACAACACTAGTACTACATGTTCACTACAACACTAGTACTACATGTTCACTACAACACTAGTACTACATGTTCACTACAACACTAGTACTACATGTTCACTACAACACTGGTACTACATGTTCACTACAACACTAGTACTATATGTTCACTACAACACTAGTACTACATGTTCACTACAACACTAGTTCTATATGTTCACTAAAACAATAATACTACATGTTCACTACAACATTAGTACTATATGTTGACTACAACACTGGTATTACATGTACACTACAGAACTAGTACTACATGTTCACTACAACACTAGGACTACATGTTCAATACAACACTAGTATTTACATGTTCATTACACTAGTACTACATGTTCACTACAACACTAGTACTACATCTTCACTACAACACAGGTATTACATGTTCATTACATCACTAGTACTACATGTTCACTACAACACTAGTACTACATGTTAACTACAACACTAGTACTATATGTTCACTACAACACTAGTACTACATGTTCACTACAACACTAGTTCTATATGTTCACTAAAACAATAATACTACATGTTCACTACAACATTAGTACTATATGTTGACTACAACACTGGTATTACATGTACACTACAGAACTAGTACTACATGCTCACTATAACACTAGTACTACGTGTTCACTACACGAGTATTACATGTTCATTACACTAGTACTACATGTTCACTACAACACTAGTACTACATGTTCACTTCACCACTAGTCCTACATGTTCACAACTACACTTGTATTACATGCTCATTACGCTAGTACTACATGTTCAATAGAACACTAGCACGATATGTTCACTACAATACTAGTGCTACATGTTCATTACACTAGTACTACATGTTCACTACAACACTAGCAATACATGTTCACTACAACACTAGTATTACATGCTCATTACACTAGTACTACATGTTCACTACAACACTAGTACTACATGTTCACTACAACACTAGTACTACATGTTCATTACACTAGTACTATATGTTCACTACACTAGTTTTACATGTGCATTACATTAGTACTATATGCTCACTACAACACTAGGACTGTATATTCATTACACTAGTATTATATGTTCACTACACCAGTATTACATGTTCATTACACAAGTACTATATCTTCACTATAACACTGGTCTACATGTTCATTACACAAGTACTATATCTTCACTATAAAACTAGCACGATATGTTCATTAGACTAGTACTATATGTTCACTACACTAGTATTACATGTTCATTACACAGGTACTATATGTTCACTATAACACTAGTACTACATGTTCATTACACAAGTACTCTATGTTCACTACAACACTAGTACTACATGTTCATTGCACAAGTACTATTTGTTCACTACACTAGTATTACATGTTCATTACACAAGTACTATATGTTCACTATAACACTAGTACTACATGTTCATTGCACAAGTACTATATGTTCACTACAACACTAGCACTATATGCTCATTATACAAGTAGTATATGTTCAATACACTAGTATTATATGTTCATTACACAAGTACTATATGTTCACTACACTAGTATTACATGTTCATTACACAAGTACTATATATTCACTACACTTGTATTACATGTTCATTACACTAGTACTAAATGTTCACATAACCTCTTACTATATAAATATATAATGTATATTATACGATAAAGTTATTGAAATTGTACTTCATAAAATTTTACGTTTGGTTAAAACAAGATGGAAAGTTATACAAGCAAATAACTCTTAAGCGTTGTAAAAATCCAGAAAAAATTGGGTAGCGGGGCATTTGCGTTCAGCCTCCTGGCCGAATTCAATGGGGAACTCGTGTGCATAAAAAAAGGCTTGAAAACGGAATATCTGAAGTATTTCAACATAGAAAGGGAGATAACCCAAAAAGTAAACGGTGCCGGCGGTGCTCCCCTCATCATAACGTGGGCCACGGATGAGCCCATACTTGTTATGTCGTTTTGCAAGGGAAGGACGTTCATT
>NW_024736858.1:0-26442 GCF_018991925.1 Homarus americanus
GGTGCTTTATTATGCTCGACTAGGGGACTTTGTTATACTCGATTAGGGGACTTTGAAATATTCGACCACGGGACTTTTTTATACTTGATTAGGGGACTTTGTCTTACTCGACCAGAGGCCTTTGTTATACTCGATCGAGGAACTTTGTTATACCCGATGAGTGGACTTTACTATATTTGACCAATGAGCTTTGCTATACTCGATGTGGGGCCTTTGTTATACTCGATCAGGGGACATTGTTATACTCGACCAGGTGACATTGTTATACTCGATCATGGGACTTTGTTATACTCGACCAGAGGACTTTGTTATACTCGATCAGGTGATATGTTATACTCGATCAGGGGAATTTGTTGTACTCGATCAGAGGACTTTGTTATACTCGACGATGGGCTTCTTTATACTCAATTAGAAAACTTTGTTATACTCGTCCAGGGTACTTTGTTATACTCGATAAGGGGCCTTTGTTATACTAGATCAGGGGACTTTGTTATACTCGATTAGAGGCCTTTTTTGAACTCGATTAGGGGACTTTGTTATACTCGAGCAGGGGGCTTTGTTATACTCGATCAGGGGACTTTGCTATACTCGATCAGGAGGCTTTGTTATACTCGATCATGGGACTTTGCTATACTCGACCAGGGAACTTTGTTATACTCGAGGAGGGGGCTTTGTTATACTCGATTAGGGGACTCTGTTATACTCGATCAGGAGGCTTTGTTATATTCGATCAGGGGACTTTGCTATACTCGACCAGGGGACTTTGTTATACTCGAACAGGAGACTTTGTTACACTCGACCAGGGGACTTTGTTATACTCGATTAGGCGGCTTTGTTATACGCGATCAGGGGACTTTCTTATACTCGATGAGGGGCCTTTGTTATACTCGATCAGAGGCCTTTGTTATACTAGATCAGGGGACTTTGTTACACTTGATTAGGGGCCTTTTTTGGACTCGATGAGGGGCCTTTGTTATACTCGATCAAGTGACTTTGTCTTACTCGATCAGGGCCCTTTGCTATACTCGGCCGGGGGACTTTGTTATACTCGACCAGGGGACTTTTTTATACTCGAGCAGGGGGCTTTGTTATGTTCGATCAGGGGACTTTGTTATACTCGATCAGGAGGCTTTGTTATACTTGATCAGGGGACTTTGCTATACTCGACCAGGGGACTTTGTTATACACGAACCGGGGACTTTGTTATACTCGACCAGGGGACTTTTTTTTACTTGACCAGAGGACTTTGTTATATTCGATTAGGGGACTTTGTTATACTCGATGATGGGACTTTGTTATACTCGAGCAGGGGACTTTGTTATACTCGATCAGGGGACTTTTTTATACTCGACCAGAGGACTTTGTTATACTCCACCAGGGCCTTTGTTATACTTGATCAGGGGATATGTTATACTCGATCAAGGGACTTTGTTATACTCGGTAGAGGGGACTTTGTTATACTCGTCCAGGGGGCATTGTTATACTAGGATTAAAGGACTTTGTTATACTCGATGAGGGGACTTTGTCTTACTCGATCATGGCCCTTTGTTATACTCGACCAGGGGACTTTGTTATACTCGATCAGGGGACTTTGTTATACTCGATCAGGGGATATGTTATACTCGATGAGGGGACTTTGTTATACTCGATCAGGGGACATTGTTATACTTTATTAGGGGACTTTGTTATATTCGATTAGGGGTCTTTGTTATACTTGATCAGAGGACTTTGTTATACTCGACCAGGGGCCTTTGTTATGCTCGATTAGAAAACTTTGTTATACTCGACCAGGGGACTTTGTTATACTCCACCAGGGCCTTTGTTATACTTGATCAGGGGATATGTTATACTCGATCAAAGGACTTTGTTATACTCGATGAGGGGACTTTGTCTTACTCGATCAGGGCCCTTTGTTATACTCGACCAGGGGACTTTGTTATAATCGATTAGGGGACTTTGTTATGCTCGATCTGGGCACTTTGTTAAACTGGGCCTGGAGACGTTGTTATACTCGATCAGGGGATATGTTATTCTCGATCAGGAAACTTTGTTATACTCGTTCAGATGACTTTGTCTTACTCCATCAGGGCCCTTTGCTATACTCGACTGGGGGACTTTGTTATAATCGATCAGTGGACTTTGGTATGCTCCATCTAGGGACTTTATTATACTGGGCAAATGGACTTTTTTATATTCGATCAGGGGATATATTATACTCGATCATTGGACTTTGTTGTACTCAACCAGAGGACTTTGTTATACTCGATCAGGGGACTTTGTTATACTTAATCAGGGGACTCTGTTATACTCGATTTGGGGCCTTTGTTATACTCGATGAGGGGGGCTTTGTTATACTCGACCAGGGGACTTTGCTATACTCGACCAGGGATAATTTGTTATACTCGATGAGGGGGCTTTCTTATACTCGACGAGGGGACTTTTTTATACTTGATCAGGGGACTTTGTCATACTCGATCAGTGCACTTTCCTATATTTGACCAATGGACTTTGCTATACTCGATGAGGGACCTTTGTTGTACTCGATCACTGGGCTTTGTTATACACGACCAGGGGACTTTGTTATACTCGTTCAGGGGTCTTTGTTATACTCGACCAGAGGACTTTGTTATATTCGATCAGGGGATATGTTATACTCGATCAGGGGACTTTGTTTTACTCGATTAGGGGACTTTGTTATACTTGATCATAGGACTTTGTTATACTCAACCAGAGGCCTTTGTTATACTCGATTAGAAAACTTTGTTATACTCGACCAGGGGACTTTGTTATACTCCACCAGGGACTTTTTTATTCTCGATCAGGGGATATGTTTTACTCGATCTGGGGACTTTGTTATACTCGGTTCAGGGGACTTTGTTTTACTCGTCCTGGGGGCTTTGTTATACTAGGATCATGGGACTTTGTTATGCTCGATCAGGGGACTTTGTCTTGCTCGATCAGGGCCCTTTGGTATACTCGACCAGGGGACTTTGTTATAATCGATTAGGGGACTTTGTTATGCTCGATCTGGGGACTTAGTTAAACTGTGCCAGGAGACGTTGTTATACTCTATCAGGGGATATTCCATACTTGATCAGGGGACTTTGTTATACTGGACCAGGGGACTTTGTTATACTCGATTAGGGGACTTTGTTATACTCGATGAGGGAACTTTGTTATACTCGTCTATGGGGCTTTGTTATACTCGATCAGGGGACTTTTGTTACACTCGATCAGGGAACTTTGTTATCCTCGATTAGGGGACTTTGTTATACTCAATAAGGGGACTTTGTTATACTCGATCAGGAAACTTTGTTATACTCGTTCAGATGACTTTGTGTTACTCGATCAGGGCCCTTTGCTATACTCGACCGGTGAATTTGTTATAATCGATCAGTGGACTTCGGTATGATCGATCTAGGGACTTTATTATACTGGGCAAACGGACTTTTTTATATTCGATCAGGGTATATGTAATACTCGATCAGGGGACTTTGTTGTATTCAACCAGAGGACTTTGTTATACTCGATCAGGGGACTTTGTTATACTCAATCAGGGACTCTGTTATACTCGATTAGAGGCCTTTGTTATACTCGATGAGGGGGGCTTTGTTATACTTGACCAGGGGACTTTGCTATACTCAACCAGGGGAATTTGTTATACTCGATGAGGGGGCTTTGTTATACTCGACGAGGGGACTTTTTTATACTTGATCAGGGGACTTTGTCATGCTCGATCAGTGAACTTTCCTATATTTGACCAATGGACTTTGCTATACTCGATGAGGGGCCTTTTTTGTACTCGATCACTGGGCTTTGTTATACACGACCAAGGGACTTTGTTATACTCGTTCAGGGGTCTTTGATATACTCGACCAGAGGACTTTGTTATACTCGATCAGGGGATATGTTATACTCGATCAGGGGACTTTGTTTTACTCGATTAGGGGACTTTGTTATACTTGATCATAGGACTTTGTTATACTCAACCAGGGGCCTTTGTTATACTCGATTAGAAAACTTTGTTATACTCGACCAGAGGACTTTGTTGCTCTAGGGACTTTTATGCTCGATCAGGATATATTTTTCGATCAGGGACTTTTGTTATACTCGGTTCACGGACTTTGTTATACTCGTCCGGGGGGCTTTTAATTTTATACTAGGATCAGGGGACTTTGTCTTACTCGATCAGGGCCCTTTTTTATACTCGACCAGGGGACTTTGTTATAATCGATTAGGGGACTTTGTTATGCTCGATCTGGGGACTTTGTTAAACTGGGCCGGGAGACGTTGTTATACTCTATCAGGGGATATGTTATACTTGATCAGGGGACTTTGTTATACTGGACCAGGGGACTTTGTTATACTCGATTAGGGGACTTTGTTATACTCGATGAGGGAACTTTGTTATACTCGTCTATGGGGCTTTTTTATACTCGATCAGGGGACTTTTGTTACACTCGATCAGGGAACTTTGTTATGCTCGACCAGGGGCCTTTGTTATACTCGATTAGGGGACTTTGTTATACTCGATAAGGGGACTTTGTTATACTCGATAAGGGGAATTTGTTATACTAGATAAGGGGACTTTGTTAGACTCGAACAGGGGACTTTGTTATACTCGATCAGGGGACTTTGTTATACCCGATTAGGTGGCTTTATTATACTCGATCAGGGGACCTTCTTATACTCGATGAGGGGCCTTTGTTATACTCGATGAGGGGCCTTTTTTATACTAGATCAGGGGACTTTGTTATACTCGATTAGAGGCCATTTTTGGACTCGATCAGGGGACATTGTTATACTCGAGCAGGGGGCTTTCTTATACTCGATCAGGGGACTTTGTTATACTCGATCAGGAGGCTTTGTTATACTCGATCAGGGGACTTTGCTACACTCGACCAGGGGACTTTGTTATACTCGATTAGGGAACTTTGTTATACTTGACCAGGGAACTTTTTTATCCTTGACCAATGGACTTTCTTATACTCGATGAGGGGCCTTTGTTATACTCGATGTGGGGACTTTGTTATACTCGACCAGGGGACTTTGTTATTTTCGATCGGGGGACTTTTTTATACTCGACCAGAGGACTTTGTTGTCCACAATCAGGGAATATGTTATACTTGATCAAGGGACTTTGTTATACTCAACTAGGGGACTTTGTTATACTCGATCAGGGGACTTTGTTATACTCTAAAGGGGACTTTGTTATACTCGATTAGGGGACTTTGTTATACTCGATTAGTGGCCTTTGTTATACTCGATGAGGGGGCTTTGTTATACTCGACCAGGGGACTTGTTATAATCGACCAGGGGACTTTTTTATACTCGATCAGGGGACTTTGTTACACTGGAGCAGGGGACATTTTTATACTTGATTAGGGGACTTTGTTTTACTCGACCATGGGAGTTTTGTTATACTTGATCAGGGGACTTTTGCTACACTCGATCAAGGGACTTTGTTATACTCGACCAGGGGCCTTTTCATACTCGACCGGAGGAATTTGTTATACTCGATCAGAGGATATGTTATACTCGATCAGGGGGCTTTGTTATACTCGATGAGGGGACTTTGCTATACTCGACCAGGGGACTTTGTTATACTCGATCAGGGGACTTTGTTATACTCGACAAGGGGACTTTTTTATACTTGGTCAGGGGACTTTGTCATACTCGACCCGAGGACTTTGTTATACTCGATCAGAGGATATGTTATACTCGATCAGGGGGCTTTGTTATACTCGATCAAGGGACTTTGCTATACTCGACCAGGGGACTTTGTTATACTCGATCAGGGGACTTTGTTATACTCGACCAGGGAAGTTTTTATACTTGATTCAGGGGACTTTGTCATACTAGATCTGTGGACTTTCCTATATTTGACCAATGGACTTTGCTATACTCGATGAGCGGCCTTTGTTATACTCGATCAGGGGACTTTGTTATACTTGATTAGGGGACTTTGTTATACTCGATCAGGGGACTTTGTTACAATGGACCAGGGGACATTTTTATACTCG
Organism: Homarus americanus; assembly: GCF_018991925.1. Taxonomy (NCBI): domain Eukaryota; kingdom Metazoa; phylum Arthropoda; class Malacostraca; order Decapoda; family Nephropidae; genus Homarus; species Homarus americanus. The sequence continues at coordinate 6,024 of NW_024736858.1, forward strand.
ATTAGGGGACTTTGTTATTCTCGATCAGGGGACTTTTGTTACACTCGATCAGGGAACTTTGTTATACTCGACCAGGGACCTTTGTTATACTCGATTAGGGGACTTTGTTATACTCGATATGAGGACTTTGTTATACTCGAAAAGGGGAATTTGTTATATTCGATAAGGGTTTTTGTTAGACTCGAACAGGGGACTTTGTTATACTCGACCAGGAGCCTTTGTTATACTCGATCAGGGGACTTTGTTACACTCGACCAGGGATCTCTTTTATACTTGACCAATGGACTTTGTTATCCTCGATGAGGGGCCTTTGTTATACTCGATGAGGGGACTTTGTTATACTCAACCAGGGGACTTTGTTATACTCGATCAGGGGACTTTTTTATACTCGACCAGAGAACTTTGTTATACTCAATTAGGGGATATGTTATACTCGATCAGGGGACTTTCTTATACTCAACCAGGGGAGTTTGTTATACTCGATCAGGGGACTTTGTTATACGCGATCAGGAGACTTTGTTATACTCGATTAGGGGCCTTTGTTATACTCGATGAGGGAGCTTTATTATGCTCGACCAGGGGACTTTGTTATACTCGATAAGGGGACTTTGAAATATTCGACCACGGGACTTTTTTATACTTGATTAAGGGACTTTGTTTTACTCGACCAGAGGCCTTTGTTATACTCGATCGAGGAACTTTGTTATACCCGATGAGTGGACTTTACTATATTTGACCAATGAGCTTTGCTATACTCGATGTGGGGCCTTTGTTATACTCGATCAGGGGACATTGTTATACTCGACCAGGTGACATTGTTATACTCGATCATGGGACTTTGTTATACTCGACCAGAGGACTTTGTTATACTCGATCAGGTGATATGTTATACTCGATCAGGGGAATTTGTTGTACTCGATCAGAGGACTTTGTTATACTCGACGATGGGCTTCTTTATACTCAATTAGAAAACTTTGTTATACTCGTCCAGGGTACTTTGTTATACTCGATAAGGGGCCTTTGTTATACTAGATCAGGGGACTTTGTTATACTCGATTAGAGGCCTTTTTTGAACTCGATTAGGGGACTTTGTTATACTCGAGCAGGGGGCTTTGTTATACTCGATCAGGGGACTTTGTTATACTCGATCAGGAGGCTTTGTTATACTCGATCAGGGGACTTTGCTATACTCGTCCAGGGAACTTTGTTATACTCGAGGAGGGGGCTTTGTTATACTCGATTAGGGGACTCTGTTATACTCGATCAGGAGGCTTTGTTATATTCGATCAGGGGACTAGGCTATACTCGACCAGGGGACTTTGTTATACTCGAACAGGAGACTTTCTTATACTCGACCAGGGGACTTTGTTATACTCGATTAGGCGGCTTTGTTATACTCGATCAGGGGACTTTCTTATACTCGATGAGGGGCCTTTGTTATACTCGATCAGAGGCCTTTGTTATACTAGATCAGGGGACTTTGTTACACTTGATTAGGGGCCTTTTTTGGACTCGATGAGGGGCCTTTGTTATACTCGAAAAGGTGACTTTGTCTTACTCGATCAGGGCCCTTTGCTATACTCGACCGGGGGACTTTGTTATACTCGACCAGGGGACTTTTTTATACTCGAGCAGGGGGCTTTGTTATATTCGATCAGGGGACTTTGTTATACTCGATCAGGAGGCTTTGTTATACTTGATCAGGGGACTTTGCTATACTCGACCAGGGGACTTTGTTATACACGAACCGGGGACTTTGTTATACTCGACCAGGGGACTTTTTTATACTTGACCAGAGGACTTTGTTATATTCGATTAGGGGACGTTGTTATACTCGATGATGGGACTTTGTTATACTCGAGCAGGGGACTTTGTTATACTCGATCAGGGGACTTTTTTATACTCGACCAGAGGACTTTGTTATATTCGATTAGGGGACTTTGTTATACTCGAACCAGGGGACTTTTTTATACTTGACCAATGGACTTTGTTCTACTCAATGAGGTGGCCTTTGTTATACTCGAGCAGGGGACTTTGTTATACACGACCAGGAGACTTTGTTATACGCGATCAGGGGACTTTTTTATACTCGACCAGAGGACTTTGTTATACTCGATCAGGGGATATGTTATACTCGATCAGGGGACTTTGTTATAGTCAACCAGAGGACTTTGTTATACTCATTCAGGGGACTTTGTTATACTCGATTAGGGGCCTTTGTTATATATGATGAGGGGGTTTTGTTATACCCGACCTAGGGACTTTGTTATACTCGATCAGGGGACTTTGTTATACTCGATCAGGGGATATGTTATACTCGATGAGGGGACTTTGTTATACTCGATAAGGGGACATTGTTATACTTGATTAGGGGACTTTGTTATACTCGATTAGGGGTCTTTGTAATACTTGATCAGAGGACTTTGTTATACTCCACCAGGGCCTTTGTTATACTTGATCAGGGGATATGTTATACTCGATCAAGGGACTTTGTTATACTCGGTAGAGGGGACTTTGTTATACTCGTCCAGGGGGCATTGTTATACTAGGATTAAAGGACTTTGTTATACTCGATGAGGGGACTTTGTCTTACTCGATCATGGCCCTTTGTTATACTCGACCAGGGGACTTTGTTATACTCGATCAGGGGACTTTGTTATACTCGATCAGGGGATATGTTATACTCGATGAGGGGACTTTGTTATACTCGATCAGGGGACATTGTTATACTTTATTAGGGGACTTTGTTATATTCGATTAGGGGTCTTTGTTATACTTGATCAGAGGACTTTGTTATACTCGACCAGGGGCCTTTGTTATGCTCGATTAGAAAACTTTGTTATACTCGACCAGGGGACTTTGTTATACTCCACCAGGGCCTTTGTTATACTTGATCAGGGGATATTTTATACTCGATCAAGGGACTTTGTTATACTCGGTAGAGGGGACTTTGTTATACTCGTCGAGGGGGCATTGTTATACTAGGATCAAAGGACTTTGTTATACTCGATGAGGGGACTTTGACTTACTCGATCAGGGCCCTTTGTTATACTCGACCAGGGGACTTTGTTATAATCGATTAGGGGACTTTGTTATGCTCGATCTGGGCACTTTGTTAAACTGGGCCAGGAGATGTTGTTATACTCGATCAGGGGATATGTTATTCTCGATCAGGAAACTTTGTTATACTCGTTCAGATGACTTTGTCTTACTCTATCAGGGCCCTTTGCTATACTCGACTGGGGGACTTTGTTATAATCGATGAGTGGACTTTGGTATGCTCCATTTAGGGACTTTATTATACTGGGCAAACGGACTTTTTTATATTCGATCAGGGGATATGTTATACTCGCTCAGGGGACTTTGTTGTACTCAACCAGAGGACTTTGTTATACTCGATCAGGGGACTTTGTTATACTCAATCAGGGGACTCTGTTATACTCGATTTGGGGCCTTTGTTATACTCGATGAGGGGGGCTTTGTTATACTCGACCAGGGGACTTTGCTATACTCGACCAGGGATAATTTGTTATACTCGATGAGGGGGCTTTCTTATACTCGACGAGGGGACTTTTTTATACTTGATCAGGGGACTTTGTCATACTCGATCAGTGCACTTTCCTATATTTGACCAATGGACATTGCTATACTCGATGAGGGGCCTTTGTTGTACTCGATCACTGGGCTTTGTTATACACGACCAGGGGACTTTGTTATACTCGTTCAGGGGTCTTTGTTATACTCGACCAGAGGACTTTGTTATATTCGATCAGGGGATATGTTATACTCGATCAGGGGACTTTGTTTTACTCGATTAGGGGACTTTGTTATACTTGATCATAGGACTTTGTTATACTCAACCAGGGGCCTTTGTTATACTCGATTAGAAATCTTTGTCATACTCGACCAGGGGACTTTGTTATACTCCACCAGGGACTTTTTTATACTCGATCAGGGGATATGTTTTACTCGATCTGGGGACTTTGTTATACTCGGTTCAGGGGACTTTGTTTTACTCGTCCAGGGGGCTTTGTTATACTAGGATCATGGGACTTTCTTATGCTCGATCAGGGGACTTTGTCTTGCTCGATCAGGGCCCTTTGGTATACTCGACCAGGGGACTTTGTTATAATCGATTAGGGGACTTTGTTATTCTCGATCTGGGGACTTAGTTAAACTGGGCCAGGAGACGTTGTTATACTCTATCAGGGGATATGTCATACTTGATCAGGGGACTTTGTTATACTGGACCAGGGGACTTTGTTATACTCGATTAGGGGACTTTGTTATACTCGATGAGGGAACTTTGTTATACTCGTCTATGGGGCTTTGTTATACTCGATCAGGGGACTTTTGTTACACTCGATCAGGGAACTTTGTTATACTCGATTAGGGGACTTTGTTATACTCAATAAGGGGACTTTGTTATACTCGATCAGGAAACTTTGTTATACTCGTTCAGATGACTTTGTGTTACTCGATCAGGGCCCTTTGCTATACTCGACCGGTGAATTTGTTATAATCGATCAGTGGACTTCGGTATGCTCCATCTAGGGACTATATTATGCTGGGCAAACGGACTTTTTTATATTCGATCAGGGTATATGTAATACTCGATCAGGGGACTTTGTTGTATTCAACCAGAGGACTTTGTTATACTCGATCAGGGGACTCTGTTATACTCAATCAGGGACTCTGTTATACTCGATTAGAGGCCTTTGTTATACTCGATGAGGGGGGCTTTGTTATACTTGACCAGGGGACTTTGCTATACTCGACCAGGGGAATTTGTTATACTCGATGAGGGGGCTTTGTTATACTCGACGAGGGGACTTTTTTATACTTGATCAGGGGACTTTGTCATGCTCGATCAGTGGACTTTCCTATATTTGACCAATGGACTTTGCTATACTCGATGAGGGGCCTTTTTTGTACTCGATCACTGGGCTTTGTTATACACGACCAAGGGACTTTGTTATACTCGTTCAGGGGTCTTTGATATACTCGACCAGAGGACTTTGTTATACTCGATCAGGGGATATGTTATACTCGATCAGGGGACTTTGTTTTACTCGATTAGGGGACTTTGTTATACTTGATCATAGGACTTTGTTATACTCAACCAGGGGCCTTTGTTATACTCGATTAGAAAACTTTGTTATACTCGACCAGAGGACTTTGTTATACTCCCCCAGGGACTTTTTTATACTCGATCAGGGGATATGTTTTACTCGATCAGGGGACTTTGTTATACTCGGTTCAGGGGACTTTGTTATACTCGTCCAGGGGGCTTTGTTATACTAGGATCAGGGGACTTTGTTATGCTCGATCAGGGGACTTTGTCTTACTCGATCAGGGCCCTTTGTTATACTCGACCAGGGGACTTTGTTATAATCGATTAGGGGACTTTGTTATGCTCGATCGGGGGACTTTGTTAAACTGGGCCAGGAGACGTTGTTATACTCTATCAGGGGATATGTTATACTTGATCAGGGGACTTTGTTATACTGGACCAGGGGACTTTGTTATACTCGACTAGGGGACTTTGTTATACTCGTCTATGGGGCTTTGTTATACTCGATCACGGACTTTTGTTCCACTCGATCAGGGAACTTTGTTATACTCGACCAGGGGCCTTTGTTATACTCGATTAGGGGACTTGGTTATACTCGATAAGGGGACTTTGTTATACTCGATAAGGGGAATTTGTTATTTTCGATGAGGGAACTTTGTTATACTCGTCTATGGGGCTTTGTTATACTCGATCAGGGGAGTTTTGTTACACTCGATCAGGGAACTTTGTTATACTCGAACAGGGGCCTTTGTTATACTCGATTAGGGGACTTTGTTATACTCGATAAGGGGACTTTGTTATACTCGATTAGGCGGCTTTATTATACTCGATCAGGGGACCTTCTTATACTCGATGAGGGGCCTTTGTTATACTCGATGAGGGGCCTTTTTTATACTAGATCAGGGGAATTTGTTATACTCGATTAGAGGCCTTTTTTGGAATACGATCAGGGGACTTTGTTATACTCGAGCAGGGGGCTTTGTTATACTCGATCAGGGGACTTTGTTATACTCGATCAGGAGGCTTTGTTATACTCGATCAGGGGACTTTGCTACACTCGACCAGGGGACTTTGTTATACTCGATTAAGGAACTTTGTTATACTTGACCAGGGAACTTTTTTATCCTTGACCAATGGACTTTGTTATACTCGATGAGGGGCTTTTGTTATACTCGATGAGGGGACTTTGTTATACTCGACCAGGGGACTTTGTTATACTCGATCAGGGGACTTTTTTATACTCGACCAGAGGACTTTGTTATCCACAATCAGGGAATATGTTATACTTGATCAAGGGACTTTGTTATACTCAACTAGGGGACTTTGATATACTCGATCAGGGGACTTTGTTATACTCCAAAGGGGACTTTGTTATACTCGATCAGGGGACTTTGTTATACTCGATTAGTGGCCTTTGTTATACTCGATGAGGGGGCTTTGTTATACTCGACCAGGGGACTTGCTATAATCGACCAGGGGACTTTTTTATACTCGATCAGGGGACTTTGTTACACTGGACGAGGTTACATTTTTATACTTGATTAGGGGACTTTGTTTTACTCGACCATGGGAGTTTTGTTATACTTGATCAGGGAACTTTTGTTACATTCGATCAAGGGACTTTGTTATACTCGACCAGGGGCCTTTTCATACTCGACCAGAGGACTTTGTTATACTCGATCAGAGGATATGTTATACTCGATCAGGGGGCTTTGTTATACTCGATGAGGGGACTTTGCTATACTCGACCAGGGGACTTTGTTATACTCGATCAGGGGACTTTGTTATACTCGACCAGGGGACTTTTTTATACTTGATCAGGGGACTTTGTCATACTCGACCAGAGGACTTTGTTATACTCGATCAGAGGATAAGTTATACTCGATCAGGGGGCTTTGTTATACTCGATCAGGGGACTTTGCTATACTCGACCAGGGGACTTTGTTATACTCGATCAGGGGACTTTGTTATACTCGACCAGGGGACTTTTTTACACTTGATTCAGGGGACTTTGTCATACTAGATCTGTGGACTTTCCTATATTTGACCAATGGACTTTGCTATACTCGAAGAGCTGCCTTTGTTATACTCGATCAGGGGACTTTGTTATACTTGATTAGGGGACTTTGTTATACTCGATCAGGGGACTTTGTTACAATGGACCAGGGGACATTTTTATACTCGATTAGGGGACTTTGTTATTCTCGATCAGGGGACTTTTGTTACACTCGATCAGGGAACTTTGTTATACTCGACCAGGTACTTTGTTATACTCGATTAGGGGACTTTGTTATACTCGATATGGGGACTTTGTTATACTCGAAAAGGGGAATTTGTTATATTCGATAAGGGTTTTTGTTAGACTCGAACAGGGGACTTTGTTATACTCGACCAGGGGCCTTTGTTATACTCGATCAGGGAACTTTGTTATACTCGACCAGGGATCTCTTTTATACTTGACCAATGGACTTTGTTATCCTCGATGAGGGGCCTTTGTTATACTCGATGAGGGGACTTTGTTATACTCAACCAGGGGACTTTGTTATACTCGATCAGGGGACTTTTTTATACTCGACCATAGGACTTTGTTATACTCAATAAGGGGATATGTTATACTCGATCAGGGGACTTTGTTATACTCAACCAGGGGAGTTTGTTATACTCGATCAGGGGACTTTGTTATACGCGATCAGGAGACTTTGTTATACTCGATGAGGGTGCTTTATTATGCTCGATCAGGGGACTTTGTTATACGCGATCAGGAGACTTTGTTATACTCGATGAGGGTGCTTTATTATGCTCGACCAGGGGACTTTGTTATACTCGATTAGGGGACTTTGAAATATTCGAACGGGGGACTTTTTTATACTTGATCAGGGAACTTTGTCTTACTCGACCAGAGGCCTTTGTTATACTTGATCGGGGAACTTTGTTATACTCGATGAGTGGACTTTACTATATTTGACCAATGGGCTTTGCTATACTCGATGTGGGGCCTTTGTTATACTCGATCAGGGGACATTGTTATACTCGACCAGGTGACATTGTTATACTCGATCAGGGGACTTTGTTATACTCGACCAGAGGACTTTGTTATACTCGATCAGGTGATATGTTATACTCGATCAGGGGAATTTGTTATACTCGATCAGAGGACTTTGTTATACTCGACGATGGGGTTTTTTATACTCGATTAGAAAACTTTGTTATACTCGACCAGGAGACTTTGTGATACTCGATCAGGGGACTTTGTTATACTCCACCAGGGACTTTGTTATATTCGATCAGGGGATATGTAATACTCGATCAGGGGACTTTGTTATACTCGATCAGGGGACTTTGTCATACTCGACCAGAGGACTTTGTTATACTCGATCAGGGGATATGTTATACTCGATCAGGGGTCTTTGTTATACTTGATCAGGGGACTTTGTTTTACTTGATTAGGGGACTTTGTTATACTAGATCAGGGTACTTTGTTATACTTGATCAGAGGACTTTGTTTTACTCGACCAAGGGCCTTTGTTATGCTCGATTAGAAAACTTTGTTATACTCGACCAGGGAACTTTGTTATACTCCACCAGGGACTTTGTGATACTCGATCAGTGGATATGTTATACTCGATTAGGGGACTTTGTTATAATCGGTTCAGGGGACTTTGTTATACTCGTCCAAGGGGCTTTTTTATACTAGGATCAGGGGATTTTGTTATACTCGATGAGGGGACTTAGTCTTACTCGATCAGGGCCCTTTGTCATACTCGACCAGGGGACTTTGTTATAATCGATTAGGGGACTTTGTTATCCTCGATCTGGGGACTTTGTTAAACTAGGCCAGGAGACGTTGTTATACTCGTTCAGTGGATATGTTATACTCGATCAGGGGGCTTTGTCATACTCGACCAGGGGAATTTGTTATACTCGATCAGGGGACTTTGTTATACTCGATCAGGGAACTTTGTTATACTCATCCAGGGGGCTTTGTCATACTCGATCAGTTGACTTTCTTATACTCGATCAGGGTGATTTTGTCTTACACGATCAGGGCCCTGTGCTATACTCGACCGGGGGATTTTGTTATAATCGATCAGGGGACTTTGTTTTACTCGGTTAAGGGGACTTTGTTATACTCGTCCAGGTGGCTTTTTTATACTAGGATCAGGGGACTTTGTTATACTCGATGAGGGGACTTAGTCTTACTCGATCAGGGCCCTTTGTCATACTCGACTAGGGAACTTTGTTATAATCGATTAGGGAACTTTGTTATCCTCGATCTGGGGACTTTGTTAAACTAGGCCAGGAGACGTTGTTATACTCGATCAGTGGATATGTTATACTCGATCAGGGGACTTTGTTATACTGAACCAGGGGACTTTGTTATACTCGATCAGGAGACTTTGTTATACTCGATCAGGGAACTGTTATACTCATCCAGGGGGCTTTGTCATACTCGACCAGGGGAATTTGTTATACTCGGTCAGGGGACTTTGTTATACTCGATCAGGGAACTTTGTTATACTCATCCAGGGGGCTTTGTCATACTCGATCAGTTGACTTTCTTATACTCGATCAGGGTGATTTTGTCTTACACGATCAGGGCCCTTTGGTATACTCGACCGGGGGATTTTGTTATAATCGATCAGGGGACTTTGGTATGCTCGATCTAGGGACTTTGTTATACCGGGCCAGGGGACTTTTTTATACTCGATGAGGAGACTTTGTTTCACTGGACCAGGGGACATTTTTATACACGATTAGGGGACTTTGTTATACTCGATCAGGGGACTTTGTCTTACTCGATCAGGGCCCTTTGCTATACTAGACCGGGGGACTTTGTTATAATCGATTAGGGAGCTTTGGTATGCTCGACCTAGGGACTTTGTTATACTCGATCAGGGACTTTGTTATACTCGAAAAGGGGCCTTTGTTAAACTCGATTAGGGGACTTTGTTATACTCGATAACGGGACTTTGTTATACTCGATAAGGGGAATTTGATATACTCGATTAGAGGCCAAAATCAGGGGACTTTGTTATACTCGAGCAGGGGGCTTTGTTATACTCGATCAGGGGACTTTGTTATACTCGATGAGGAGGCTTTCTTATACTCGATCAGGGACTTTGCTATACTCATCCAGGGGACTTTGTTATACTCGATCAGGGGACTTTGTTATACGCGATCAGGAGACTTTGTTATACTCGATTAGAAACGTTTGTTATACTCGTCCACGGGGGCTTTGTTATACTATGATCAGGGGACTTTGTTATACTCGATGAGGGGACTTAGTCTTACTCGATCAGCGCCCTTTGTTATACTCGACCAGGGGACTTTGTTATAATCGATTAGGGAACTTTGTTATACTTGGTCAGAGGACTTTGTTATACTCGACCAGGGGCCTTTGTTATACTAGATAAGAAAACTTTGTTATACGCGACCAGGGGACTTTGTCATACTCGACCAGAGGATTTTGTTATACTCGATCAGGGAACTTTGTTATACTCATCCAGGGGGCTTTGTCATACTCGATTAGCGGACTTTCTTATACTCAATCAGGGGATTTTGTCTTACACGATCAGGGCCCTTTGCTATACTCGACCTGGGGACTTTGTTATAATCGATTAGGGGACTTTGGTATGCTCCATCTAGGGACTTTGTTATACTGGGCCAGGGGACTTTGTTATACTTTCGATCAGGGAACGTTTGCTATCCTCGATGAGGGAACTTTGTTATACTCATCCAAGGGGCTTTGTTATTTTCCATCAGGGGACTTTGTTATACTCGATCAGGGGACTTTGGTATGCTCCATCTAGGGACTTTGTTATACTCGATCAGGGACTTTGTTATACTCGATAAGAGGACTTTGTTAGACTCGATAAGGGGACTTTGTTAGACTCGAACAGGGGACTTTGTTATACTTGACCAGGGGACTTTGTTATACTCGATTAGGCGGCTTTGTTATACTCGATCAGGGGACTTTCTTATACTCGATTAGAGGCCTTTTTTAGACTCGATCAGGGGACTTTGTTATACTCGTGCAGGGAGCTTTGTTATACTCGATCAGACTCTTGTTATACTCGATCAGGAGGCTTTGTTATACTCGATTAGAGGACTTTGCTATACTCGACCAGGGGACTTTGTTATACTCGAGCAGGGGGCTCTGTTATACTCGATTAGGGGACTTTGTCTTACTCGCTCAGGGCCCTTTGCTATACTGGACCGGGGACTTTGTTATAATCGATCAGGGGACTTTGGTATGCTTGATCTAGGGACTTTGTTATACTCGATCAGGGGACTTTGTTATACTCGATCAGGGGACTTTGTTATACTCGACCAGGGGACTTTTTTATCCTTGATCAGGGGACTTTGTCATACCGACCAGAGGACTTTGTTATACTCGATCAGAGGATATGTTATACTCGATCAGGGGGCTTTGTTATACTCGATCAGGGGACTTTGCTATACTCGACCAGGTGACTTTGTTATACTCGATCAGGGGACTTTGTTATACTCGACCAGTGGACTTTTTTATACTTGATTCAGGGGACTTTGTCATACTAGATCTGTGGACTTTCCTATATTTGACCAATGGACTTTGCTATACTCGATGAGCGGCCTTTGTTATACTCGATCAGGGGACTTTGTTATACTTGATTAGGGGACTTTGTTATACTCGATCAGGGGACTTTGTTACAATGGACCAGGGGACATTTTATACTCGATTAGGGGACTTTGTTATTCTCGATCAGGGGACTTTTGTTACACTCGATCAGGGAACTTTGTTATACTCGACCAGGGACCTTTGTTATACTCGATTAGGAGACTTTGTTATACTCGATCTGGGGACTTTGTTATACTCGAAAAGGGGAATTTGTTATATTCGATAAGGGTTTTTGTTAGACTCGAACAGGGGACTTTGTTATACTCGACCAGGGGATACTCGACCAGGGGCCTTTGTTATACTCGATTAGGGGACTTTGTTATACTCGATAACGGGACTTTGTTATACTCGATAAGGGGAATTTGTTATACTCGATAAGGGGACTTTGTTATACTCGATCAGGGGACTTTCTTATACTCGATTAGAGGCCTTTTTTGGACTCGATCAGGGGACTTTGTTATACTCGAGCAGGGGGCTTTGTTATACTCGATCAGGGGACTTTGTTATACTCGATCAGGAGGCTTTCTTATACTCGATCAGGGACTTTGCTATACTCGACCAGGGGACTTTGTTATTCTCAATCAGGGGATATGTTATACTCGATCAGGGGACTTTGTTATACTCATCCAGGGGACTTTGTTATACTCGATCAGGGGACTTTGTTATACGCGATCAGGAGACTTTGTTATACTCGATTAGGAACGTTTGTTATACTAGATAAGAAAACTTTGTTATACTCGACCAGGATACTTTGTCATACTCGACCAGATGACTTTGTTATACTCGATCAGGGAACTTTGTTATACTCATCCAGGGGGCTTTGTCATACTCGATCAGCGGACTTTCTTATACTCAATCAGGGGATTTTGTCTTACACGATCAGGGCCCTTTGCTATACTCGACCTGGGGACTTTGTTATAATCGATCAGGGGACTTTGGTATGCTCGATCTAGGGACTTTGTTATACTGGGCCAGGGGACTTTTTTATACTCGATGAAGGGACTTTGTTACACTGGACCAGGGGACATTTTTTTTCTCGATTAGGGGACTTTGTTATCCTCGATCAGGGGACTTTGTTATACTGGACCAGGAGACTTTGTTATACTCGATCAGGGAACGTTGTTATACTCGATGAGGGAACTTTGTTATACTCATCCAGGGGGCTTTGTTATTTTCCATCAGGGAACTGTGTTATACTCGATCAGGGGACTTTGGTATGCTCGACCGGGATGACTTTGTTATAATCGATTAGGGGACTTTGGTATGCTCGATCTAGGGACTTTGTTATACTCGATCAGGGACTTTGTTATACTCGATAAGGGGACTTTGTTATACTCGATAAGGGGAATTTGTATTACTCGATAAGGGGACTTTGTTAGATTGGAACAGGGGACTTTGTTATACTTGACCAGGGGACTTTGTTATACTCGATTAGGCGGCTTTGTTATACTCGATCAGGGGACTTTCTTATAGTCGATTAGAGGCCTTTTTTAGACTCGATCAGGGAACTTTGTTATACTCGTGCAGGGAGCTTTGTTATACTCGATCAGGGGACTTTGTTATACTCGAACAGGAGGCTTTGTTATACTCGATTAGGGGACTTTGCTATACTCGACCAGGGGACTTTGTTATAATCGAGCAGGGGGCTCTGTTATACTCGATTAGGGGACTTTGTCTTACTCGCTCAGGGCCCTTTGCTATACTGGACCGGGGACTTTGTTATAATCGATCAGGGGACTTTGGTATGCTTGATCTAGGGACTTTGTTATACTGGGCCAGGGGACTTTTTTATACTCGATCAGGCGACTTTGTTACACTGGACCAGGGGACATTTTTATTCTCGATTAGGGGACTTTGTTACACTCGATGAGGGACTTTGTTATACTCGACCAGGGCCTGTGTTATACTCGATCAGGGAACTTTGTTATACTAGATCAGGGGACTTTGTTATACTCGATTAAAGGCCTTTTTTGGACTCGATCAGGGTCTAGCGTATTGTCAGATACCCGAAGAATGTTCTATACTACTGAGGGTATACACAAACACTTGTTGTCTTTAAAAGTAGGTTCTATTCTCGTACGGGAGATATATACAATAATAGGACGCAGAAGCCCGTGGTCACGCCACGAGGACTCTGTCTTCTCTCTTTCTACCTCTATCTATGTATTACTAAGCGCTGGCCTGTACAGATGCCAGCATTCACAAGCTGAATACATAAAGTATAAATGTGATAATTTATATACATAATATGGTGCACAATAAATAGAATATTACATAGAATTAATACATGTTCTGTAATACTTTACTATACATAATTAATAAAAGTAATATAAGAGTAATATAATAATATACAGCTGAAGGTACTACTTTGTGTCCATATATATCATACCACTCCCTCCCCCCTATACGCTCATAGTTTCATCTTGAGCGGACCATTTGTTTCTGAGTCGCTCGGACCTGCGGAGTACTGGGGCAGAAGCACAAGGTGGGGATGGATTTACTTTAGAGACATCAACATTAGGGGACTCAACTGGGGAGGGGTCAACACTAGGCAGCTCCACAGGTCGGAGGAAACGACGGTTCCTCCACCATACTCTACCACTAGGAAGACGCACTTGGTAGTCCCTTGACTGGCCAATACCCATGACAACCCCAACCTTGTCCCAGCGGTGAGATACCGGATCTTGAATCCTGATCTGCTGGCCGATACTCAACCTGGGAAGGGGGCGGGCATGACAGTCGTACCGAGCAGCGACATCTGCGGCTCGTTTTGCTGCACGGCGGTCACATTCCTCAGTCTTGGCCTGCCATTCTTGAGAAAAAGACTTCGGGTGGGCAGGAACACAAGACCTGAGATGATGTCCGTATAGAACCTGGGCTGGGGAGCGTCCGGTGAAGTTCGGGGTGTTGCGTAACTCCAACAAACCTCGATCGAAGTCCTCGCAGTCGATATTTCCTGAGGGTGACACCTTAAGGATCAGGTGCTTCACAGTCTTGACTGCGGCTTCAGCGTGTCCATTCGCCTGGGGGTAGTGGGGCGAGGTCACGACATGACGGACTCCCCAACGGTCCATGAAGTCCCGGAACTCGTGGCTGGTGAACTGGGGTCCTCCATCAGTCCTGAGGCGGAGGGGAACACCAACTTCTCTGAAGTAATGCCTGAAGCTCCGGATGGTAGCAGTAGCCGTTGTATCACTACCACAGGGGACGACAACAGGCCATCCAGACAGTCGGTCGGCAATGACGAGGAAGGACTTCCCTGCTACTGCAAAGAAATCGGCCGACACAGACTCGAAGGGTCTTGAAGGGTTGTCGTCGCACATTAAAGGTTCCTGTTGCTGGCTAGGTTGCAGAATCTGGCACGGTTCACAGGCACGGACGGTACTTGCAATGTCCGCGTCGATTCCGGGCCAAAATACAGTCTGCTTCGCCCGTCGCTTGGTGGCCTCCACTCCTCGATGGCTGTCGTGAAGGCGGGCCAAGGTACGGCGGCGTAGGGCAGCAGGAATAACTACTCGTGGACCATACAAGACGAGGTCTCCATCACAATAGAGGTCCTCGCGTATTTTCCAGTACGGGAGTAGCAATTCATGAAGGTCGTATCGGTTCGATGGAAATCCCTGAGACACACAGTCGACGAGCCGGATGTAGGAAGGGTCGGCCCGGGCTGCGGTGCGGAGATCTTCAAGGGTCTTGTCTGCATCCGGTGCTGTAGACTCTTCTGATGTGAAGACGGCCTTCAATGAAACCACTGACTTGAGGGATGCAGCAGCTGTAGAACACAACATCTCGTCCTCTGGGGTGGGGCGACTGACAGGGGCGCGGGACAGGGCATCCGGGATGCACAACAGCTTACCCGCACGCCACACAGCCGTGAAGAGATAAGGCGAGAGCTTCTCTTTCAGACGTTGAAGGCGAGGATTTTCTACTGCATCCAAAGAGTAGTGATTGATTATAGGTATAAGGGGGCGATGATCCGTGAAGAGGGTGAAGTGCTGAAGTCCTATCAGGTAGAAACGGCACTTCGCCATCGCCCAGACAACAGCCAACATCTCCAGCTCAATGGTGGCATATCGGGTCTCAGCGTCCGTCAGGAACCGGGATCCACACTGAATTAAGCGGAGTTGTCCACCGCCATGGTCCTGCAGAAGGGCGTAACCAACGCCGTAGAGTCTGGAGGAGTCAGTCTGGAGGACGGTGGGTAGGGCTGGGTCGTAACAGGCGAGGACAGGTGGACTCAAGAGGGCCTGCTTGACTCGCTGGAAGGCCTCTTGATTATCTGGGGTCCACAGGAATGTCCTCCTGGGGCTCAGCAGGGGGCGTAACGGCTGGGCTGCGGCGGAGATGTCAGGTGTGAATTCAGCCAGCTGATTGACCAGACCTAAAAAAGAACGGAGGTCTGTCAGGTTGGCAGGGGTTGGAAAATCCCTTATTCCACTTACTTTCTCCGGGTCAGTTGCGATGCCTGATGCTGAGAGAGTGTACCCACAGAAGTTTACTGATGGAGCGGCGACTACAAACTTGTCAGCGTTGAGGGTAATCCCGTACTTTCGACATCTGGTGAGAACTTCATATATCCGGGAGAGGTGGTCACAGTAGTCTTCGTCGTGGAGTAAGATATCATCAACCACCTTTACACAATTCGTGACTCGTTGAAGGGCCGCGTCACCACGTTGATAGAATGCATCGCCCGTAGCGGCAAATCCCATGGGGCCTCTGCAATACTGGTATCTTCCAAATGGTGTGATGAATGTAGTCAAGTGTTGGTCTTCTTCGGCCAACTCGATCTGCCAATAACCACGTAAGGCGTCCATAGTTGTAAAAAACTTCGCCTTCGGGTCCACACTTCGAACAGCTGCGAAGGGTGTGGGTGAAGGATGGGCTGGATGGGAAACTTGCTGGTTAAGTTTTGACAGATCGGTGGTGATCCGTACTCCACCACGAAGTTTGGCGACGGGGACGAGAGGGTGGCACCAAGGTGAAGGTTCGTCTCCGGCCGGTTTGATGATTCCCTGAGAAACCATGGAGTCGAGCTCTTGTCTAACTAGCTCCTTGTAGGCGTGAGGAATCAAACGAGGGGTGTGGATGGCAAATGGTGTAGCACCATCCTTAAGATGAATCTTCATAGGTGGACCCACCATCGGCTTGAGTGGTGTGGATCCTAAAGATTTCTTATTAACCAACACGTCAGCAAACTCCTTGAGAAGGTAAGCTCTGCGTCAGAAGGGGACGTGGTAGTAGAGATAGGGAATTCCTTCAACCTGTTGACATGGGTGACCTTTAAGATAGGTTTAGGGAATTCCTTGGAAATAATGGCCAACTCTTGACAATGGCCATATGATAAGAGCGGAGTCGGGATACCATTATGAACATCAATCCGGGCTGAGCAAGACTGCTTACCAAAGGTAAGGGTAGCCCAGAAAGATCCCAAAGCTGGAGCCATTTTGGAACCATCAGCTGTCAGTTTCGTTGTCTGAGGAGGGGGCTGTAGGTTGCTCCGGGGTATACCCAAACTTGCTAAATGTTGTGGACCAATTACTGAGACGTCAGCACCGGTGTCAGGTAACATCTGAAGACTGGATGACGAGTTACCGTAAGAAATGACGACATTGATGTGCTGGGGCGTCGTGTCTGTGGAACTACGTACACGACGGCAGGAACGACTGGACACAGCGTCTTGATGCTTGCCAGAAGGATTGGGCGCGCCAGCACTACCTGAGGATGACTTCTTGGATCCTAGGTGGCGTCGTTTCTGTGTCTTCTTACGACAACATTTGCCATAATGGCCCACACGACCACAAAGTCTGCACTGAACTTTGCTAGCAGGGCACTTGACTGTATAAGCCTAGTGACCCTGGCGGTCGCAACTTCTGCACACGCTTTGAGCAGCTGGGCACTGGGAGACATTATGCTGTCTCGCACAGCTGTTACACAAAGCTGCTGCTGAAGGTGTGGCTGGAGGGTTAGGGGTGGGGTTACCTTGCTGCTTCTTACCCTTTCTGTAGGAAGACACCGCCCTCACCTGGTCAGGCTGTGAGCGTAAAGCTGCAGTCGCACACCTGGCGGCCTCGTACGCTCGACATTTCGTAACAACATCTTGAAGGGAGGAAGTGGGGTCGAGGGAAATGAGACGCTGAACTAGGTCTTCATCTCGGACACCCGTTAAAATGATTGTCTTAAGTTGTGTCTCTTCACAGACTTGAGAATGTCCGGGACAAACATCAACTTCCTCTGAACACCTTTTGAGCCTTACAAAAAACGCGACAAAAGATTCTCCATCAAGCTGTTTACATTGGAGGAGTTCTCTTCTCCTGAGTGCTTCGTTGCGCTGTCCCTTGAAGTGTTCCTGCAACGTGTCGAGCACGGCCTCTACCGTCAGAGTTGTCGTAGGAGGCACTTGAAGTGTGTGCTCGAGAGTACGTTGTGTCTCTAAGGACAAGCACATACGAAGCTGTATCATTTGTTTCGGCTGTGATAAACTTGACAAGTCAACCATTGTTGCGTAGTCCTGCCAACGTCGACGCCATTCCCGAAACATCTGATAAGAAGCGTCAGACATCAGAGAGGGAGGCGTCTGTACTGCAGCCTTTTGAGGTGTTGTTCCGACTCTGGGAAATGAGGTACCAGTACCCCTAGTCGCATCAACATCAGTAGTAGCAGACGAATCTTGTATGGTAGATCGTTGTGGGGAGGCTAACAGAGAAATCAAAACGTCAAATCTGGCTTGATCCTCCTTTCTTCTAAGGTCATCCTCACATCTACGTATGTCTTCGAGTTCTCTGCGTGTTTGTTCCTCTTTGTGGCGTCGTCTTTCAGACTCTTTGTACCTAATTTCTTCCTCTTCTCTCCTTGCAATATCGTCCTGGCGTCGAGAAGTTTCCATCCACTTTATCAGTTGAAGGAGATCTGTGGACGCATGTATCGCAGGAGAGCTGGCTCGCGACGAGCGAGGAGATTCTGTGGGTGACTCGGCGTTGTCACTGTGGGGAGCGTGGGGCGTTAGCGTGGGTGGGGAGAGGTCTCCCACACTAAAACTCGTAACCCCATCGTCCAGGGTATCGTTTTGATCCCTGTGAGACATGCCGACTGCTTCTGTACTCTATCTGTGCAAAAGATCGGGTCAGCCCCTCGTAATCTATGCACAGAATTACAGAAGTAAGTCACAAGAAAATACTGTATAAGGTGAATGCGTGTGTGTGTGTGTGTGTGTGTGTGGCAGGAGGGGAGAGACTTGGCGCGCTGCCAGACATAGGAGCGGGTGGGCAGCGTCGAGCGCTGGCTCAGTCACCCTCAGACCAGAGATGGGACAGCACGTACTGTCGGGCCGCTCCCTTAGTCATCTGACCGCAACTTGCACAGACAATTATGATTAAAATACACAGCACAGCACTTCACAAAACACTTCACAGCACAGCACTGTACACAGCATAGCACTTCACAACACTGTAAGTCTAGAGGCTTGTAGTAGTCTTGCTGTCTGAAGCTGAAGTCACTGAAGACAAAACGCCATTAACAGAGTCCGGGGGAAGGCTTAGTTCACTGTATCTCACTGAGAAATAATCACTGCGCCATCTAGCGTATTGTCAGATACCCAAAGAATGTTCTATACTACTGAGGGTATACACAAACACTTGTTGTCTTTAAAAGTAGGTTCTATTCTCGTACGGGAGATATATATACAATAGTAGGACGCAGAAGCCCGTGGTCACGCCACGAAGACTCTGTCTTCTCTCTTTCTACCTCTATCTATGTATTACTACGCGCTGGCCTGTACAGATGCCAGCATTCACAAGCTGAATACATAAAGTGTAAATGTAATAATTTATATACATAATATGGTGCACAATGAATAGAATAGTACATAGAATTAATACATGTTCTGTAATACTTTACTATACATAATTAATAAGAGTAATATAAGAATAATATAATAATATACAGCTGAAGGTACTACTTTGTGTCCATATATATCATACACAGGGGACTTTGTTATACTCGAGCAGGGGGCTTTGTTATACTCGATCAGGGGACTTTGTTATACTCGATCAGGAGGCTTTGTTATACTCGATCAGGGGACTTTGCAAAACTCGACCAGGGGACTTTGTTATACTCGAGCAGGGGGCTTTGTTATACTCGATTAGGGGACTTTGTTATACTCGATCAGGAGGCTTTGTTATACTCGATCAGGAGACTTTGCTATGCTCGATCATGGGAACTTTTTTATACTTGACCAATGGACATTGTTATACTCGATGATGGGACTTTGTTATACTCGACCAGGGGACTTTGTTATAATCGATCAGGGGACTTTCTTATACTCGGCCAGAGGACTTTGTTATACTCTATCAGGGGACTTTGTTATACTCTATCAGGGGACTTTGTTATACTCGATTAGGGGCCTTTGTTATACTCGATGAGGGGGCTTTGTTATACTCGACCCGGGGACTTTGCTATAATCGACCAAAGGACTTTGTTATACTCGTTTAGGGGACTTTGTTATACTAGACCAGGGGACTTTTTTATACTTGATCAGGGGACTTTCTCATACTAGACCAGATGCCATTGTTATACTCGATTGGGGGACTTTGTTATACTCGATGAGTGGACTTTCCTATATTTGACCAATTGACTTTGCTATACTCGATGAGGGGCCTTTGTTATACTCGATCAGGGGACATTGTTAAACT
>NW_024736859.1:0-18158 GCF_018991925.1 Homarus americanus
AAATCCTGGTGGGGTGAGGCGTTGATTATATGTAGAAGTCTGCATGCTTTATTGGGCTAAT
This sequence comes from Homarus americanus, assembly GCF_018991925.1. Classification (NCBI taxonomy): domain Eukaryota; kingdom Metazoa; phylum Arthropoda; class Malacostraca; order Decapoda; family Nephropidae; genus Homarus; species Homarus americanus. The sequence continues at coordinate 62 of NW_024736859.1, forward strand.
GAAATATATATGGATTCTCGGGTTTCGAAGCCGCATTTGGTTAAACGTTGCTCTCATCACCTAAGCGGCACGGGTGGTCCCCTATAGTGGTTCACAGCGTCATAAGCTCGTTGAACAGGCATTGTGTGAAATATAGTAGAGTCTAGGACTGCTTTTATTGTCCTAGTGGCCCAGAGGTAGCGTTCCCCGGTCACAATTATAAGATTGTGGGTTGAAATCCTGGTGGGGTGAGGTGTTGATTATATGGAGAAGTCCGCTTGCTTTTTTGGGCTAATGAAATATATATGGATCCTCGTGTTTCGAAGCCGCATTTGGTAAAACGTTGCTCTGATCACCTAAGCGGCACGGGTGGTCCCCATTTGAGGTTCACGGCGCCATAAGCTCGTTAAACAGGCTTTGTGTGAAATATAGTAGAGTCTAGGACTGCTTTTATTGTCCTGGTGGCCCAGAGGTAGCGTTCCCCGGTCACAATTATAAGATCTTGGGTTTAAATCCTAGTAGGGTGAGGTGTTGATTATATGTAGAAGTCCGAGTGCTTTATTGGGCTAATGAAATATATATGGATTCTCCTGTTTCCAAGCCGGATTTGGTAAACGATTGCTCTGATCACCTATAATGCTTTGGGTGAGGTCCCCCATTAGAGGTTCACGGCGCCATAAGCTCGTTGAACAGGCTTTGTGTGTGAAATATAGCAGAATAGGACTGCTTTTGTCCTAGTGGCTGGAGGTAGCGTTCCCCGGTCACAATTTTAAGATGGTTGGATTTGAAATCTGGTGGGGTGAGGTGTTGATTATATGTAGAAGTTCGCGTGCTTTATTGGGCTAATGAAATATATATGGATCCTCCTGTTTCGAAGCCGCATTTGGTAAAACGTTATTATGATCACCTAAGCGGCACGGGTGGTCCCCATTAGATGTTCACGGTGCCATAAGCCCGTTGAACAGGCTTTGTGTGAAATATAGCAGAGTCTAGGACTGCTTTTATTGTCCTGGTGGCCCAGAGGTAGCGTTCCCCGGTCACAATTAGAAGATCATGGGTTCGAATCCTGGTGGGGTGAGGTGTTGATTATATGTAGAAGCCGCGTGCTTTATTGAGGAAAGAAATATATATGGATCCTCGTGTTTTGAAGCCGCATTTGGTAAAACGTTGCTCTGATCACCTAAGCAGCACGGGTGGTCCCCATTAGAGGTTCACGGCGCCATAAGGTCGTTGAACAGGCTTTGTGTGAAATATAGTTGAGTCTACGAATGCTTTTATTGTCCTGTTGGCCCAGAGGTAGCGTTCCCCGGTCACAATTATACGATCGTCTCTTCAAATCCTGGTGGGGTGAGGCGTTGATCATATGTAGAAGTCCGCGTGCTTTATTGGGCTAATGAAATATATATGGATCCTCGTGTTTCAAAACCGCATTTGGTAAAGCGTTGCTCTGATCACCTAAGCGGCACGGGTGGTCCCATATAGTGGTTCACAGCGACATAAGCTCGTTTAACAGGCTTTGTGTGAAATATAGTAGAATCTAGGACTGCTTTTATTGTACTGGTGGCCCAGAGGTAGCATACCCCGGTCACAATTATAAGATTGTGGGTTTGAATCCTGGTGGGGTGAGGTGTTTGTTATATATAGAAGTCCGACTGCTTTATTGGGCTAATGAAATATATATGGATACTCGTGTTTCCAAGCCGGATTTGGTAAAACGTTGCTCTGATCACATAAGCGGCACGGGTGGTCCCCATTAGAGGTTCACTGCGCCATAAGCTCGTTGAACAGGATTTGTGTGAAATATAGCAGAGTCTAGGACTGCTTTTAGTGTCCTGGTGGCCCAAAGGTAGCATACCCCGGTCACAATTATAAGATCGTGGGTTTGAATCCTAGTGGGGTGAGGTGTTGATTATATTTAGAAGTCCGCGTGCTTTATTGGGCTAATGAAATATATATGGAACCTCGTGTTTTGAAGCCGCATTTGGTAAAACGTTGCTCTGATCACCTAAGCGGCACAGGTGGTCCCCATTAGAGGTTCAAGGTGCCATAAGCTCGTTGAACAGGCTTTGTGTGAAATATAGCAGAGTCTAGGACTGCTTTTATTGTTCTAGTTGCTGATGGCGTCCCGGTCACAATTATAAGATCGTGGCTTCAAATCTGGTGGGGTGGGCATTTGATTATATGTAAAGTCTCGTGCTTTATTGGGCTAATGAAATATATATGGATCCTCGGGTTTCGAAGCCGCATTTGGTTAAACGTTGCTCTGATCACCTATGCGGCAAGGGTGGTCCCCTATAGTGGTTCACAGCGCCATAAGCTCGTTGAACAGGCATTGTGTGAAATATAGTAGAGTCTAGGACTGCTTTTATTTTCCTAGTGGCCCAGAGGTAGCGTTCCCCGGTCACAATTATAAGATTGTGGGTTGAAATCCTGGTGGGGTGAGGTGTTGATTATATGGAGAACTCCGCTTGCTTTATTGGGCTAATGAAATATATATGGATCCTCGTGTTTCGAAGCCGCATTTGGTAAAACGTTGCTCTGATCACCTAAGCGGCACGGGTGGTCCCCATTAGAGGTTCACGGCGCCATAAGCTCGTTAAACAGGCTTTGTTTGAAATATAGTAGAGTCAAGGACTGCTTTTATTGTCCTGGTGGCCCAGAGGTAGCGTTCCCCGGTCACAAATAAAAGATCTTGGGTTCGAATCTTGGTGGGGTGAGGTGTTGATTATATGTAGAAGTCCGCGTGCTTTATTGGGCTAATGAAATATATATGGATCCTCGTGTTTCGAAGCCGGATTTGGTAAAACGTTGCTCTGATCACCTAAGCGGCACGGATGGTCCCCATTAGAGGTTTACAGCGTCATAAGCTCGTTGAACAGGCTTTGTGTGAAATGTAGTAGAGTCTAGGACTGCTTTTATTGTCCTGGTTGCCCAGAGGTAGCGTTCCTCGGTCACAATTATAAGATCGTGGGTTCGAATCCTGGTGGAGTGAGGTGTTGATTATATGTAGAAGTCCGCGTGCTTTATTGGGCTAATGAAATATATATGGATCCTCGTGTTTCCAGCCGGATTTGGTAAACGTTGCTCTGATCACCTAAGCTGATGTGGTGGTCCCCATTAGAGGTTCATGGCGCCATAAGGTCGTTGAACAAACTGTGTGAAATATAGTAGAGTCTGGGACTGCTTATAATGTCTGTGGCCCATAGGTAGCGTTCTGGGTCACAATTATAAGATCGTGGGTTCGAATCCTGGTGGGTAAGGGTGTTGATTAAATGTAGAAGTAAGGGTGCTTTATTGGGCTATTGAAATATAAATTGATCCTCGTGTTTCGAAGCCGGATTTGGTAAAACGTTGCTCCGATCACCTAAGCGGCACAGGTGGTCCCCATTAGAGGTTCATGGCGCCATAAGGTCGTTGAACAGGCTTTGTGTGAAATATAGTAGAATCTAGGACTGCTTTTATTGTCCTGGTTGCCCAGAGGTAGCGTTCCCCGGTCACAATTATAAGATAGTGGGTTAAAATCCTGGTGGGGTGAGGTGTTGATTATATGTAGACATCCGCGTGCTTTATTGTGCTAATGAAATATCTATGGATCCTCGTGTTTCCAAGCCGGATTTGGTAAAACGTTGCTCTTATCACCTAAGCGGCACGGGTGGTCCCCATTAGAGGTTCATCGCGCCATAAGGTCGTTGAACAGGCTTTGTGTGAAATGTAGTAGAGTCTAGGACTGCTTTTATTGTACTGGTTGCCCAGAGTTAGCGTTCCCCGGTCACAATTATAAGATCGTTGGTTCAAATCCTGGTGGGGTGAGGTGTTGATTATATATAGAAGTCCGCGTGCTTTATTGGGCTAATGAAATATATATGGATCCTCGTGTTTCCAAGCCGGATTTGGTAAAACGTTGCTCTTATCACCTAAGCGGCACGGGTGGTCCCCTATAGTGGTTCACGGTGCCATAAGCTCATTGAACAGGCTTTGTGTGAAATATAACAGAGTCTAGGACTGCTTATAGTGTCCTCGTGGCCCATAGGTAGCATTCCTCGGTCACAATTATAAGATCTTGGGTTCGAATCTTGGTGGGGTGTGGTGTTGATTATATGTAGAAGTCCGCGTGCTTTATTGGGCTAATGAAATATATATGGATCCTCGTGTTTCGAAGCCGGATTTGGTAAAACGTTGCTCTGATCACCTAAGCGGCACGGATGGTCCCCATTCGAGGTTTACAGCGTCATAAGCTCGTTGAACAGGCTTTGTGTGAAATATAGCAGAGTCTAGGACTGCTTTTATTATCCTGGTGGCCCAGAGGTAGCATACCTCGGTCACAATTACAAGATCGTGGGTTTGAATCCTGGTGGGGTGAGGTGTTGATTATATGTAGAAGTCCGAGTGCTTTATTGGGCTAATGAAATATATATGGATCCTCGTGTTTCGAAGCCGGATTTGGTAAAACGTTGCTCTGATCACCTAAGGGGCACGGGTGGTCCCCTATAGTGGTTCACAGCCCCATAAGCTCGTTGAACAGGCTTTGTGTTAAATTTAACAGAGTCTAGGACTGCTTATAGTGTCCTGGTGGCCCATAGGTAGCGTTCCTCGGTCACAATTATAAGATCGTGGTTTCGAATCCTGGTGGAGTGAGGTGTTGATTATATGTAGAAGTCCGCGTGCTTTATTGGGTTAATGAAATTTATATGGATCCTCGTGTTTCGAAGCCGGATTTGGTAAAACGTTCCTCTGATCACCTAAGCGGCACGGATGGTCCCCATTAGAGGTTCACAGCGTCATAAGCTCGTTGAACAGGCTTTGTGTGAAATATAGCAGAGTCTAGGACTGCTTTTTTTGTCCTGGTGGCCCAGAGGTAGCGTTCCCCGGTCACAATTAGAAGATCGTGGGTTCGAATCCTGGTGGGGTGAGGTGTTGTTTATATGTAGAAGCCACGTGCTTTATTGGGCAAATTAAATATATATGGATCCTCGTGTTTTGAAGCCGCATTTGGTAAAACGTTGCTCTGATCACCTAGGCAGCACGGGTGGTCTCCATTAGAGGTTCACAGCGCCATAAGCTCGTTGAACAGGCTTTGTGTGAAATATAGCAGAGCCTATGAATGCTTTTATTGTCCTGTTGGCCCAGAGGTAGCGTTCCCCGGTCAAATTATAGATTGTGGGTTTGAATCCTGGTTGGGCGAGGTGTTGATTATATGTAGAAGTCCGAGTGCTTTATTGGGCTAATAAATATATGGATCTCGTGTTTCCAAGCGGATTTGAGTAAGCGTTGCTCTGATCACCTAAAAGCGGCCGCGGATGGTCCCCATTAGAAGGTTCACACAGCGCCATAAGCTCGTTAATTGACTTTTTATGAAATATAGCAAGTCTAGGACTACTTTATTGTCCTGGTGGCCCCGGTAGCGTTCCCCGGTCTGATTAGAAGATCGTGGGTTTGAATCCTGGTGGGGTGAGGAGTGTTTGATTATGTCTTAGAAGTCAGCGTGTTTTATTGGGCAAATGAAATATATTTGAATCCTCGTGTTTAGAAGCCGTATTTGGTAAAACGTTGCTCTGATCATATAAGCGGCACGGGTGGTCCCCATTAGAGGTTCACGGCGCCATAAGCTCGTTGAACAGGATTTGTGTGAAATATAGCAGAGTCTAGGACTGCTTTTATTGTCCTGGTGGCCCAGAGGTAGCGTTCCCCGGTCACAATTATAAGATCGTGGGTTCAAATCATGGTGGGGTGAGGTGTTGATTATGTAGAAGTCCGCGTGCTTTATTGGGCTAATGAAATATATATGGATCCTCGTGTTTCGAAGCCGCATTTGGTAAAACGTTGTTCTGATCACCTAAGCGGCACGGGTGGTCCCCATTAGAGGTTCACGGCGCCATAAGCTTGTTGAACAGGCTTTGTGTGTAATATAGCTGAGTCTAGGACTGCTTTTATTGTCCTGGTGGCCCAGAGGTAGCGTTCCCCGGTCACAATTATAAGATCGTGATTCAAATCCTGGTCGTGTGAGGCGTTGATTATATGTAGAAGTCCGCGTGCTTTATTGGGCTAATGAAATATATATGGATTCTCGTGTTTCCAACCGGATTTGGTAAAACGTTGCTCTGATCACCTAAGCGGTACGGTGGTCCCCATTAGAGGTTCATGGCGTCATAAGGTCGTTGAACAGGCTTTGAGTGAAATATAGTAGAGTCTAGGACTGCTTATTGTGTCCTGGTGGCCCATAGGTAGCGTTCCTCGGTCACAATTATAAGATCGTGGGTTCGAATCCTGGTGGATTGAGGTGTTGATTATATGTAGAAGTCCGCGTGCTTTATTGGGCTAATGAAATATATATGGATCCTCGTGTTTCCAGCCGGATTTGGTAAAACGTTGCTCTGATCACCTAAGCGGTACGGTGGTCCCCATTAGAGGTTCATGGCGCCATAAGGTCTTGAACAGGCTTTGTGTGAAATATAGTAGAGTCTAGGACTGCTTATAGTGTCCTGGTGGCCCATAGGTAGCGTTCCTCGGTCACAATTATAAGATCGTGGATTCGAATCCTGGTAGAGTGAGGTGTTGATTATATGTAGAAGTAAGCGTGCTTTATTGGGCTATTGAAATATATATTGATCCTCATGTTTCGAAGCCGGATTTGGTAAAACGTTGCTCCGATCACCTAAGCGGCACAGGTGGTCCCCATTAGAGGTTCATGGCGCCATAAGGTCGTTGAACAGGCTTTGTTCTGAAATATAGTAGAATCTAGGACTGCTTTTATTGTCCTGGTTGCCCAGAGGTAGCGTTCCCCGGTCACAATTATAAGATAGTGGGTTAAAATCCTGGTGGGGTGAGGTGTTGATTATATGTAGACATCCGCGTGCTTTATTGTGCTAATGAAATATCTATGGATCCTCGTGTTTCCAAGCCGGATTTGGTAAAACGTTGCTCTTATCACCTAAGCGGCACGGGTGGTCCCCATTAGAGGTTCATCGCACCATAAGGTCGTTGAACAGGCTTTGTGTGAAATGTAGTAGAGTCTAGGACTGCTTTTATTGTACTGGTTGCCCAGAGTTAGCGTTCCCCGGTCACAATTATAAGATCGTTGGTTCAAATCCTGGTGGGGTGAGGTGTTGATTATATATAGAAGTCCGCGTGCTTTATTGGGCTAATGAAATATATGGATCCTCGTGTTTCCAAGCCGGATTTGGTAAAACGTTGCTCTTATCACCTAAGCGGCACGGGTGGTCCCCTATAGTGGTTCACGGTGCCATAAGCTCATTGAACAGGCTTTGTGTGAAATATAACAGAGTCTAGGACTGCTTATAGTGTCCTCGTGGCCCATAGGTAGCATTCCTCGGTCACAATTATAAGATCGTGGGTTCGAATCTTGGTGGGGTGAGGTGTTGATTATATGTAGAAGTCCGCGTGCTTTATTGGGCTAATGAAATATATATGGATCCTCGTGTTTCGAAGCCGGATTTGGTAAAACGTTACTCTGATCACCTAAGCGGCACGGATGGTCCCCATTAGGGGATTCTAGCGTCATAAGCTCGTTGACCAGGCTTTAGTGTGAAATATAGCAGAAGTCTGGACTGCTTTTATTATCCTGGTGGCCCAAGTGCTTTTGATGCAATTATATAAGATCGTTGGTTGAAATCATGGTGGGGTGAGGTGTTGATTATATGTAGAAGTTCGCGTGCTTTATTGGGCTAATGAAATATATATGGATTCTCCTGTTTCGAAGCCGCATTTGGTAAAACGTTGCTCTGATCACCTAAGTGGTACGGGTGGTCCCCTATAGTGGTTCACAGCCCCATAAGCTCGTTGACAGGCTTTGTGTTAAATATAACAGAGTCTAGGACTGCTTATAGTGTCCTGGTGGCCCATAGGTAGCGTTCCTCGGTCACAATTATACGATCGTGGTTTCGAATCCTGGTGGAGTGAGGTGTTGATTATATGTAGAAGTCCGCGTGCTTTATTGGGTTAACGAAATATATATGGATCCTCGTTTTTCGAAGCCGGATTTGGTGAAACTTTGCTCTGATCACCTAAGCGGCACGGATGGTCCCCATTAGAGGTTCACAGCGCCATAAGCTCGTTGAACAGGCTTTGTGTGAAATATAGCAGAGTCTAGGACTGCTTTTTTTGTCCTGGTGGCCCAGAGGTAGCGTTCCCCACCAATTAGAAGATCGTGGGTTCGAATCCTGAGTGGGGTGAGGTGTTGTTTATATGTAGAAAGCCACGTGCTTTATTGGGCAAATTAAATATATATGGATCCTCGTGTTTTGAAGCAGCATTTGGTAAAACGTTGCTCTGATCACCTAGGCATCACGGGTGGTCTCCATTAGAGGTTCACAGCGCCATAAGCTCGTTGAACAGGCTTTTTGTGAAATATAGCAGAGCCTATGAATGCTTTTATTGTCCTGTTGGCCCAGAGGTAGCGTTCCCCGGTCAGAATTATAAGATTGTGGGTTTGAATCCTAGTGGGGTGAGGTGTTGATTATATGTAGAAGTCCGAGTGCTTTATTGGGCTAATGAAATATATATGGATCCTCGTGTTTCCAAGCGCGATTTGGTAAAGCGTTGCTCTGATCACCTAAGCGGCACGGATGGTCCCCATTAGAGGTTCACAGCGCCATAAGCTCGTTGAACAGGCTTTTTGTGAAATATAGCAGAGTCTAGGACTGCTTTTATTGTCCTGGTGGCCCAGAGGTAGCGTTCCCCGGTCACAATTAGAAGATCGTGGGTTCGAATCCTGGTGGGGTGAGGTGTTGATTATATGTAGAAGTCCGCGTGTTTTATTGGGCAAATGAAATATATATGGATCCTAGTGTTTTGAAGCCGCATTTGGTAAAACGTTGCTCTGATCACCTAAGCGGCACGGGTGGTCCCCATTAGAGGTTCACGGCGCCAAAAGCTCGTTGAACAGGCTTTGTGTGAAATATAGCACAGTCTAGGACTGCTTTAATTATCCTGGTTACCCAGAGGTAGCGTTCCCCGGTCACAATTATAAGATCGTGGATTTAAATCCTGGTGGGGTGAGGTGTTGATTATATGTAGAAGTCCGCGTGCTTTATTGGGCTAATGAAATATATATGGATCCTCGTGTTTCCAAGCCGGATTTGGTAAAACGTTGCTCTGATCACCTAAGCGGCACGGATGGTCCCCATTAGAGGTTCACAGCGCCATATGCTCGTTGAACAGGCTTTTTGTGAAATATAGCAGAGTCTAGGACTGCTTTTATTGTCCTGGTGGCCCAGAGGTAGCGTTCCCCGGTCACAATTATAAGATCGTGGCTTCAAATCCTGGTCGGGTGAGGCGTTGATTATATGTAGAAGTCCGCTTGCTTTATTAGGCTAATGAAATATATAAGGATCCTCGTGTTTCCAGCCTGATTTGGTAAAACGTTGCTCTGATCACCTAAGCGGTACGGTGGTCCCCATTAGAGGTTCATGGCGCCATAAGGTCGTTGAACAGGCTTTGTGTGAAATATAGTAGAGTCTAGGACTGCTTATAGTGTCCTGGTGGCCCATAGGTAGCGTTCCTCGGTCACAATTATAAGATCGTGGGTTCGAATCCTGGTGGAGTGAGGTGTTGATTATATGTAGAAGTCCGCATGCTCAATTGGGCTAATGAGATATATATGGATCCTTGTGATTCGAAGCCGGATTTGGTAAAACGTTGCTCTGATCACCTAAGTGTCACGGATGGTCCCCATTAGAGGTTCACGGCGCCATAAGCTCGTTGAACAGGCTTTGTGTGAAATATAGCAGAGTCTAGGACTGCTTTTATTGTCCTAGTGGCCCAGAGGTAGCGTTCCCCGGTCACAATTATAAGATCGTTGGTTGAAATCCTGGTGGGGTGAGGTGTTGATTATATGTAGAAGTTCGCGTGCTTTATTGGGCTAATAAAATATATATGGATCCTCCTGTTTCGAAGTCGCATTTGGTAAAACGTTGTTATGATCACCTAAGCGGCACGGTTGGTCCCCATTAGAGGTTCACGGTGCCATAAGCCCGTTGAACAGGCTTTGTGTGAAATATAGCAGAGTCTAGGAATGCTTTTATTGTCCTGGTGGCCCAGAGGTAGCGTCCCCCGGTCACAATTATAAGATCGTGGCTTCAAATCCTGGTGGGGTGAGGCTTTGATTATATGTAGAAGTCTGCGTTTTATTGGCCAATGAAATACCTTATGATCCTCGTGTTTCCAAGCCGGATTTGCAAAACGTTGCTCTTATCAATTAAGCGGCAACGGTGGTCCCTATTAGAGGTTCATATCGCGCCATAAGCAATGTTGAACAGGCTTTGTGTGAAATATAGCAAAGTCTAGAAATGCTTTTAGTGTCCTGGTGGCCCAGAGGTAGCGATCCCCGGTCACAATTAGAAGATCGTGGGTTCGAATCCTGGTGAGGTGAGGTGTTGATTATATGAAGAAGTCCGCGTGCTTTATTGGGCTAATGAAATATATATGGATCCTCGTGTTTCGAAGCCGGATTTGGTAAAACGTTGCTCTGATCACCTAAGCGGCACGGGTGGTCCCTATAGTGGTTCAAATACGCAGCCATAAGCCTATTGGGAACAGGCTTTGTGTGAAAAATATAACAGAGTCTAGGACTGCTTATAGTGTCCTCGTGGCCCATAGGTAGCATTCCTCGGTCACATTTATAAGATCGTGGGTTTAAATCCTGGTGGGGTGAGGTGTTGATTATATGTAGAAGTCCGCGTGCTTTATTGGGCTAATGAAATATATATGGATCCTCGTGTTTCGAAGCCGCATTTTGTAAAACGTTGCTCTGATCACCGAAGCGGCACAGGTGGTCCCAATGAGAGGTTCACGGCGCCATAAGCTCGTTGAACAGGCTTTGTGTGAAATATAGCAGAGTCTAGGACTGCTTTTATTGTCCTGGTGGCCCAGAGGTAGCGTTCCCCGGTCACAATTATAAGATCATGGCTTCAAATCCTGGTCGGGTGAGGCGTTGATTATATGTAGAAGTCCGCGTGCTTTATTGGGCTAATGAAATATATATGGATCCTCGTGTTTCCAGCCGGATTTGGTAAAACGTTGCTATGATCACCTAAGCGGTACGGTGGTCCCCATTTGAGGTTCCTGGCGCCATAAGGTCGTTGAACAGGCTTTGTGAGAAATATAGTAAAGTCTAGGACTGCTTATAGTGTCCTGGTGGCCCATAGGTAGCGTTCCTCGGTCACAATTATAAGATCGTGGGTTCGAATCCTGGTGGAGTGAGGTGTTGATTATATGTGGTGGAAGTCCCGCTTATTGGGCCAATGAAATATGGTATGATCCTCGTGTTTCAGCCGATTTGCAAAACGCTGTTTCCTGATCATCAAGCGGTAATGTATCCCATTAGAGGTTCATGGCGCCACAAAGTCGCTGAACAGGCTTTGTGAAATAGTAGAGTTTAGGACTGCTTTATTATCCTGGTGGCCCAGAGGTAGCATACCCTGCGGTCGCCACTGGTGATCGTGGGGTTTGAACGGTAGAGGAAAAGCGATTGGCATGCAGGTGTCTCGAGTGCTTTATTGGGCTAATGAAATATATATGGATCCTCGTGTTTTGAAGCCGCATTCTATAAAACGTTGCTCTGATCACCTAAGCAGCACGGGTGGTCCCCTATAGTGGTTCACAGCGCCATAAGCTCGTTGAACAGGATTTGTGTGAAATATATCAGAGTCTAAGACTGCTTATAGTGTCCTGGTGGCCCATAGGTAGCGTTCCTCGGTCACAATTACAAGATCGTGGTTTCGAATCCTGGTGGAGTGAGGTGTTGATTATATGTAGAAGTCCACGTGCTCTATTGGGCTAATGAAATATATATGGATCCTTGTGTTTCGAAGTCGGATTTGGTAAAACGTTGCTCTGATCACCTAAGCGGCACGGATGGTCCCCATTAGAGGTTCACAGCGTCATAAGCTCGTTGAACAGGCTTTGTGTGAAATATAGCAGAGTCTAGGACTGCTTTTTTTGTCCTGGTGGACCAGAGGTAGCGTTCCCCGGTCACAATTAGAAGATCGTGGGTTCGAATCCTGGTGGGGTGAGGTGTTGTTTATATGTAGAAGCCACGTGCTTTATTGGGCAAATTAAATATATATGGATCCTCGTGTTTTGAAGCAGCATTTGGTAAAACGTTGCTCTGATCACCTAGGCATCACGGGTGGTCTCCATTAGAGGTTCACAGCGCCATAAGCTCGTTGAACAGGCTTTTTGTGAAATATAGCAGAGTCTAGGACTGCTTTTATTGTCCTGGTGGCCCAGAGGTAGCGTTCCCCGGTCACAATTAGAAGATCGTGGGTTCGAATCCTGGTGGGGTGAGGTGTTGATTATATGTAGAAGTCTGCGTGTTTTATTGGGCAAATGAAATTTATATGGATAATAGTGTTTTGAAGCCGCATTTGGTAAAACGTTGCTCTGATCACCTAAGCGGCACGGGTGGTCCCCATTAGAGGTTCACGGCGCCAAAAGCTCGTTGAACAGGCTTTGTGTGAAATATAGCACAGTCTAGGACTGCTTTAATTATCCTGGTGGCCCAGAGGTAGCGTTCCCCGGTCACAATTGTAAGATCGTGGGTTTAAATCCTGGTGGGGTGAGGTGTTGATTATATGTAGAAGTCCGCGTGCTTTATTGGGCTACTGAAATATATATGGATCCTCGTGTTTCGAAGCCGCATTTGGTAAAACGTTGCTCTGATCACCTAAGCGACACAGGTGGTCCCAATGAGAGGTTCACGGCGCCATAAGCTCGTTGAACAGGCTTTGTGTGAAATATAGGAGAGTCTAGGACTGCTTTTATTGTCCTGGTGGCCCAGAGGTAGCATTCCCTGGTCACAATTATAAGATCGTGGCTTCAAATCCTGGTCGGGTGAGGCGTTGATTATATGTAGAAGTCCGCGTGCTTTATTGGGCTAATGAAATATATATGGATCCTCGTGTTTCCAGCCGGATTTGGTAAAACGTTGCTCTGATCACCTAAGCGGTACGGTGGTCCCCATTAGAGGTTCACGGCGCCATAAGGTCGTTGAACAGGCTTTGTGTGAAATATAGTAGAGTCTAGGACTGCTTATAGTGTCATGGAAGCCCATAGGTAGCGTTCCTCGGTCACAATTATAAGATCGTGGGTTCGAATCCTGGTGGAGTGAGGTGTTGATTATATGTAGAAGTCCGCGTGCTCTATTGGGCTAATGAGATATATATGGATCCCTGTGTTTCGAAGCCGGATTTGGTAAAACGTTGCTCTGATCACCTAAGTGGCACGGATGGTCCCCATTAGAGGTTCACGGCGCCATAAGCTCGTTGAACAGGCTTTGTGTGAAATATATAGCAGAGTCTAGACTGTTTTTTATTATCCTGGTGGCTCCAGAGGTAGCTGCCCTCGGTCACACCATTATAAGATCGGGTTTAAATCCTGGTGGGGTGAGGTGTTGATTATATGTAGAAGTCCGCGTGCTTTATTGGGCTAATGAAATATATATGGATCCTCGAGTTTCCAAGCCGGATTTGGTAAAACTTTGCTCTGATCACCTAAGCGGCACGGGTGGTCCCCTATAGTGGTTTACGGCGCCATAAGCTCGCTGAACAGGCTTTGTGTGAAGTATAACAGAGTCTAGGACTGCTTATAGTGTCCTGGTGGCCCATAAGTAGCGTTCCCCGTCACAATTATAAGATCGTGGGTTCAAATCCTGGTGGGGTGAGGTGTTGATTATATGTAGAAGTCCGCCTGCTTCATTGGGCTAATGAAATATATATGGATCCTAGTGTTTGCGCCGGATATGGTAAAACGTTGCTCTGATCACCTAAGCGGCACGGGTGGTCCCCATTAGAGGTTCATGGCGCTATAATTTCGTTGAACAGGCTTTGTGTGAAATATAACAGAGTCTAGGACTGCTTATAGTATCCTGGTGGCCCATAAGTAGCGTTCCTCGGTCACAATTATAAGATCGTGGGTTCGAATCCTGGTGGAGTGAGGTGTTGAATATATGTAGAAGTCCGCGTGCTCTTTTGGGCTAATGAAATATATATGGATCCTTGTGTTTCGAAGCCGGATTTGGTAAAACGTTGCTCTGATCACCTAAGTGGCACGGATGGTCCCCATTAGAGGTTCACGGCGCCATAAGCTCGTTGAAAAGGCTTTGTGTGAAATATAGCAGAGTCTAAGACTGCTTTTATTGTCCTAGTGGCCCAGAGGTAGCGTTCCCCGGTCACAATTATAAGATCGTTGGTTGAAATCCTGGTGGGGTGAGGTGTTGATTATATGTAGAAGTTCGCGTGCTTTATTGGGCTAATGAAATATATATGGATCCTCCTGTTTCGAAGTCGCATTTGGTAAAACGTTGTTATGATCACCTAAGCAGCACGGGTGGTCCCCATTAGAGGTTCACGGTGCCATAAGCCCGTTGAACAGGCTTTGTGTGAAATATAGCAGAGTCTAGGAATGCTTTTATTGTCCTGGTGGCCCAGAGGTAGCGTCCCCCGGTCACAATTATAAGATCGTGGCTTCAAATCCTGGTGGGGTGAGGCTTTGATTATATGTAGAAGTCTGCGTGCTTTATTGGGCTAATGAAATATATATGGATCCTCTGGTTTCGAAGCCGCATTTGGTTAAATGTTGCTCTGTTCACCTAAGCGGCACGGGTGGTCCCCTATAGTGGTTCACAGCGCCATAAGCTCGTTGAAAAGGCTTTGTGTGAAATATAGCAGAGTCTAGGACTGCTTTTATTGTCCTGGTGGCCCAGAGGTAGCATTCCCCGGTCATAATTATAAGATCGTGGCTTCAAATCCTGGTCGGGTGAGGCGTTGATTATATGTAGAAGTCCGCGTGTTTTATTGGGCTAATGAAATATATATGGATCCTCATGTTTCCAGCCGGATTTGGTAAAACGTTGCTCTGATCACCTAAGCGGTACGGTGGTCCCCATTAGAGGTTCATGGCGCCATAAGGTCGTTGAACAGGCTTTGTGTGAAATATAGTAGAGTCTAGGACTGCTTATAGTGTCCTGGTGGCCCATAGGTAGCGTTCCCCGGTCACAATTATAGGATAGTGGGTTCAAATCCTGGTGGGGTGAGGTGTTGATTATTTGTAGATGTCTGCGTGCTTTATTGTGCTAATGAAATATCTATGGATCCTCGTGTTTCCAAGCCGGATTTGGTAAAACGTTGCTCTTATCACCTAAGCGGCACGGGTGGTCCCCATTAGAGGTTCATCGCGCCATAAGGTCGTTGAACAGGCTTTGTGTGAAATATAGTAGAGTCAAGGACTGCTTTTATTGTCCTGGTTGCCCAGAGGTAGCGTTCCTCGGTCACAATTATAAGATCGTTGGTTCAAATCCTGTGGGGTGAGGTGCTGATTATATGTAGAAGTCCGCGTGCTTTATTGGGCTACTAATGAAATATATATGGATCCTCGTGTTTCTGCCGGATTTGCAAAACGTTGCTCTTATCACCTGGTGCCGCACGGGTGGTCCCTAGGTTCCTCACGGTGCCCTAAGCCCATTGAACAGGCTTTAAAATATAACAGAGTCTAGGATCTGCTTATAGTCCCCGTGGGCCCATATAGGTAGCATTCCCTTATCACAATTATAAGATCGTGGGTTCAAATCCTGGTGGGGTGAGGTGTTGATTATATGTAGAAGTCCGAGTGCTTTATTGGGCTAATGAAATATATATGGATGCTCGTGTTTCGAAGCCGGATATGGTAAAACGTTGCTCTGATCACGTAAGGGGCACGGGTGGTCTCCAGTAGAGGTTCATGGCGCCATAAGGTCGCTGAACAGGCTTTGTGTGAAATATAGTAGAGTCTAGGACTGCTTTTATTGTCCTGGTGGCCCAGAGGTAGCATATCCCGGTCACAATTATAAGATCGTGGGTTTGAATCCTGGTGGGGTGAGGCGTTGATTATATGTAGAAAGTCCTGCTAGCTTTTATTAATGAAATATATATGGATCCCTTGTATTTCCCGTCGGATTTGGTAAAAACGCTGTTCTGATCACCCAAGTGGCAATGGTGGTCCCATTAGAGGTTCATGGCGCCATATAAGGTCGTTGAACAGCTTAGAAATATAGTAGAGCCCAGGACTGCTTGGCAACCGGTGCCCATAGGTAGCGTTCCTCGGTCACAATTATAAGATCGTGGGGTCGAATCCTGGTGGAGTGAGGTGTTGATTATATGTAGAAGTCCGCGTGCTCTATTGGGCAAATGAAATATATATGGATCCTTGTGTTTCGAAGCCGGATTTGGTAAAACGTTGCTCTGATCACCTAAGTGGCACGGATGGTCCCCATTAGAGGTTCACGGCGCCATAAGCTCGTTGAACAGGCTTTGTGTGAAATATAGCAGAGTTTAGGATTGCTTTTATTGTCTTAGTGGCCCAGAGGTAGCGTTCCCCGGTCACAATTATAAGATCGTGGGTTCAAATCCTGGTGGGGTGAGGTGTTGATTATATGTAGAAGTCCGCGTGCTTTATTGGGCTAATGAAATATATATGAATCCTCCTTGTTTCGACGCCGCATTTGGAAAAACGGTGCTCTGATCACCTAAGCGGCACGGGTGGTCCTTCTATTGTGGTTCACAGCCAATAGCTCGCTGAACAGGCTTTGTGAAATATTATAGTAGAGTCTAGACTGCTTTTATTGTCCTAGTGGCCCAGAGGTAGCGAAGCCCTCGGTCACAATTATAAGATAGTGGGTTCAAATCCTGGTGGGGTGAGGTGTTGATTATATGTAGAAGTCCGCGTGCTTTATTGTGCTAATGAAATATCTATGGATCCTCGTGTTTACAAGCCGGATTTGGTAAAACGTTGCTCTTATCACCTAAGCGGCACCGGTGGTCCCCATTAGAGGTTCATCGCGCCATAAGCTCGTTGAACAGGCTTTGTGTGAAATATAGTAGAGTCTAGGACTGCTTTTATTGTCCTGGTTGCCCAGAGGTAGCGTTCCCCGGTCACAATTAAAAGATCGTTGGTTCAAATCCTGTTGGGGTGAGGTGTTGATTATATGTAGAAGTCCGCCTGCTTTATTGGGCTAATGAAATATATATGGATCCTCGTGTTTCCGAGCCGGATTTGGTAAAACGTTGCTCTTATCACCTAAGCGGCACGGGTGGTCCCCTATAGTGGTTCACGGTGCCATAAGCTCATTGAACAGGCTTTGTGTGAAATATAACAGATTCTAGGACTGCTTATAGTGTTCTCGTGGCCCATAGGTAGCATTCCTCGGTCACAATTATAGGATCGTGGGTTTAAATCCTGGTGGGGTGAGGTGTTGATTATATGTAGAAGTCCGCGTGCTTTATTGGGCTAATGAAATATATATGGATCCTCGTATTTCGAAGCCGCATTTGGTAAAACGTTGCTCTGATCACCTAAGCGGCACGGGTGGTCCCAATAAGAGGTTCACGGCGCCATAAGCTCGTTGAACAGGCTTTGTTTGAAATATAGCAGAGTCTAGGACTGCTTTTATTGTCCTGGTGGCCCAGAGGTAGCGTTCCCCGGTCACAATTATAAGCTCGTGGCTTCAAATCCTGGTGGGGTGAGGCGTTGATTATATGTAGAAGTCCGCGTGCTTTATTGGGCTAATGAAATATATATGGATCCTCGTCTTTCCACGCCGGATTTGGTAAACCTTGCTCTGATCACCTAAGCGGTACGGTGGTCCCCATTAGAGGTTCATGGCACCATAAGGTCGTTGAACAGGCTTTGTGTGAAATATAGTAGAGTCTAGGACTGCTTATAGTGTCCTGGTAGCCCATAGGTAGCGTTCCTCGGTCACAATTATAAGATCGTGGGTTCGAATCCTCGTGGAGTGAGGTGTTGATTATATGTAGAAGTCCGCGTGCTCTATTGGGCTAATGAAATGTATATGGATCCTTGTGTTACGAAGCCCGATTTGGTAAAACGTTGCTCTGATCACCTAAGTGGCACGGATGGTCCCCATTAGAGGTTCACAGCACCATAAGCTCGTTGAACAGGCTTTGTGTGAAATATAGCAGAGTCTAGGACTGCTTTTATTGTACTGGTGGCCCAGAGGTAGCGTTCCCCGGTCACAATTATAAGATCTTGGGTTTAAATCCTAGTAGGGTGAGGTGTTGATTATATGTAGAAGTCCGCGTGCTTTATTGGGCTAATGAAATATATATGG
>NW_024736860.1:0-14497 GCF_018991925.1 Homarus americanus
GTGTGTGTGTGTGTGTGTGTGTGTGTGTGTGTGTGTGTGTACCGGACCTCGTATTTATGGCTGCAGATATCACAAAAGGGTCATGTTACCTGTGTCTATGACAGCACCAAATCATTAAGTGTCACCTCACCTTGGCAGATCCTTCAGAATTCTTCACTTAATCATTTCTACAATTTCTCGGTAGTATTTTCTTTAACGTCAAATAAAAAAATAAAAAAACTCATTCTCCCCCCCCCCTAAGGACCACTTGTGCGCCACTTTGCTCACTGAGGCGCGCCACAAACATGCTGACAGTAAATCGATGGCACGCGACGCGAAAACTGACGGGCGGGCACAAGAGAGACGCGTGATCATTGTTAACGTGTGTGTGGGTGGAGGGTGGGGTGTGTGTGTGTGTGTGTGTGTGTGTGTTGACGTCAGGGAGGAAGAATATCTCTCTCTCTCTCTCTCTCTCTCTCTCTCTCTCTCTCTCTCTCTCTCTCTCCCTCTCCCTCCCTCTCGTGTGTCATTAACTCGTATCATAAAATCAGCGCCAGCAAAGGCAGTCAATCTCCGCCTGGCGTTTTCCTTCCCTAACAACACCCTCATAACCACTACACCAGAGAGTCATTTACCTTCTCCTTACCTGCCGTGACGTTGGTGTCAGCATAAACTTCCCTCATAATAATCTTCCTCTTTTAAGGCTAGAACAAATCTCTTATGAGAGTCATCAAAGTATATAACCCAGATGAAGAACCGCCTCTCACCTTGACCTTTACTCTACCTTCGACACCTAACGCACATTAACGTTCCTCTCTAAAGCAGAAGGTGAGTAGAGGTCGGGAGAGATGGGGTGAGGAGGAGGAGGAGGATGGATAGTAGGAACAGAGGACTGGAATTAGGGTGTGGGATGAAGGACAGGTGGGGATAAAGGAGGTGGTGGTGAAGGACGGGTGGGGTATTAGCGGAAAGAGAGGTAGAGGAGGGAGGAGGGGGGTTGGTCTTCCTCAGGTAACCAAGTATTACGGAAGGCATAATTTAACCCCAAGAGTTTACCTGGGCATAGTGACGGATATAATGAGCTTAACTTGAGCCATCTACGCATCGAAAACCCATTACCGTAAATAGGTTGCAGGCATTAGATATCGATTATGGTCGCTTCTTGATGATAGATGTTGACGACTGGCTCTCCGAGAAACTGGTACTGACTCTCTCATGTGCTTGCCACCACTATCACCACGATCATCATTATTACCATTACCACTATCACCACTGTTTTGGAATATTGTACCCACCACTATCACAACCACTACCACTATCAATATACCCACCACTACTACTACCACCATCACTATCACCACTACTATCACCACTAATACCACCACTACCACCTTATTCGACTTGTGAAAGAGACCTAGGGGTACTTGTAAGCCCGGACCTACGGCCTAGAAAACAGTGCGTTAATGTTCGAAATAAGGCAAACAGAGTATTGGGTTTTATATCTAGAAGTGTAAGTAACAAGAGTGCAGAGGTCTTATTGCAACTACATCTTGCGCTAGTCAGGCCGCACCTCGATTATGCGGTTCAGTTCTGGTGCCCCTATTATAGAATGGATATAATTCACTAGAGTCGGTGCAGCGAAGAATGACAAAAATGATTCCGGGACTTGGAAACCTTCCATATCAGGATAGGTTAAAGAAACTTAACTTGCATTCCCTAGAAAGACGAAGAGTGCGGGGAGAAATGATAGAAGTATTTAAGTGGGTGAAAGGAATCAATAAAGGGGGCTATAGATAAAGTTCTTATAATATCCGAGCAGGATAGGACTCGGAGCAACGGATTCAAGTTGGATAAGTTTAGGTTTAGGAAGGAGATAGGAAGAAACTGGTTCACAAATAGGGGGGTGGACGAGTGGAACAAGCTTAGCAACTTTGTAGTAAGTGCGGGAACTCTGGAAAGTTTCAAAAGGAGGCTAGATAGATTCATGGATGATAGAGAGTGGTAGTAACTCTCGACAGGAACTGCCATGCACACTGCACAGGCCAACCGGCCTATTGCAGACTCCTTATTTTCTTATGTTCTTATGTTCTATCACCAACTACCACTACCCTCAGGATGTGTGATTTATTTATGAAAAAAAAATGACCTTAGTGTTTACGTTTCATGCTGTTTCTTACTCCTCCTGTTCTTGTTCTTCATTGTTCTTCTTGTTTCGTGTGTGTGCGTGTGTGTTTTCTGCTTCCTCTTCTTCTTGTTCTTCCATACCTCCTTCTTTATTTATTTTCTTCTTTGCCTGCTGTTTTCCTCGGTTTTCTACAAGTCAGAAAAGTAACTTGAGGAAAACTTCGGCGATCTTGTTACTTGTGAGTGGCGTCTATTGGTCTCTCTCTCTCTCTCTCTCTCTCTCTCTCTCTCTCACAGGACGATTAACTGTGTAAAACTATCTAACTCATGAATAATGTAGAACAAATTATCTTTATACATCACCCATCTTACTTTCTGGTTCCTTAAGGTGAATCGGAGAGTATTTACATAATGCTGTGATTCTCATTATTCATCCCATGTATAAAATAATCACAATGATGAAGAGTGAAGGAGTAATTAAGACGAGTATATGTTAAGGAGAAGTTTACAGTGGGTGAGTGATGATAATGGTGGCGTTGATGGTGGTGGTGGGTGGTGGGGTGGAGTGGTGGTGGTGGGGGGGGTGGTGTTGGTGGGTGGTGGGGTGGTGGTGGTGGTGGGGTGGTGATGGTGGGTGGTGGGGGTGCAGTGGTGGTGGTGGGGTGGTGTTGGTGGGGGTGGGGGTGGTGGTGGGTGGTGGGGGTGGTATTGGTGGGTGGTGCCGGAGTGGTGGTGGGGTGGTGTTGGTGGGTGGTGCAGGTGGTGGGGGGGGGGTTATTATTGTACCCTGGCTCACCTCTGTTCATGTTTATTCATTAGAATTCTTTTGGGATGACAACTTGTTGGGAATGCATTGACTGAATCTCCTGAACGACCGATCCCTTCTTCAGTAGTGAATATGCAGGAATATTACACACACACACACACACACACACACACATGCATAAATAAACCTGTAAACGCACTTCCTTTCAAACTTCCATAATCGTGGTATTAAAGAAGATGAAAGTGCAGGTAACACACACACACACACACACACACACACACACACACTTTGCATCAGTAGTTTCCGGGAATATACTGCTGCTCGCGTGCAGGAATACCTTGCTATAATTTAGGTCCATTGTAGTGTACAGTCATCGTCCCACTGGTGTACCTTAAGTTTACCTTCATAATGGTATGTATTCCCCTGGTTTACCTTGCTAGATATACCTCCATCATACGGGTATATTCCTCAGGTTTAACTTGCTAGATATACCTCCATTATACGGGTGTATTCCTCTGGTTTACCATAATCTGTCTTCCTAAATAACAATTAATTTATTATTATTTAATATTCAACAGTGAGATAAGCTGATCCAATAATGAGTATTTCTCGTCTCAAAGGATATTCTCTTCCTCACTATACTGTGTTGTGATGGGTGAATATTACTCATCCTCACTACAAAAGATCGTGAATCATGAGTAAATATCTATAAAATATTACTCATCCCCAACAAAAACAAACAAACCTGAATAAAGACAGTGACTCAACACCCAATAGTGACTTGAACGTAACAATAACTCGTAACTATGACTGATCCAATTACGCAATAATGAGTCATATAGTTAATCTAGTGAAGGTAATTGAGTCGGTGAATAATTATAAGAGGTAATAGAGACTAGTAAGGTTCAATTAGTACATAGTAAAGTACAATGAAGTGTAATTTGTGTGTTAATGTACACCACGTGGGTGATAATTACTGTACTAAGGTTGGGTTTTTATTGTTCTTAGTTTACACGAACGAATGAGTACTTGAAAGTGTACATTGAGTTCACCTGTTGTTGTGATGTTCTGGTAAACTTTCTATAGTATACTTTCGTGAAGTTCTGGTACATTGAGTCCTGCTTAGTCAAGTATTCATAGAGAGAGTGAGTCAGAGAAAGAGAGTGAGTGAGAGAAAGAGAGTGAGTGAGAGAAAGAGAGTGAGTGAGAGAGAGAAAGAGTGAGTGAGAGAATTAAATAAATCAATTGACTGTAACAACTTCCTAACAAATTTGTAGGAAAAGAGAGAAATGAGGAATATACAGATTATAGAAATATTTTGGTACTTGAGAGAGAGAGAGAGAGAGAGAGAGAGAGAGGAAAATAAACAAATAATTAAAAGGAAAAATCGAGGTTTAACTTGCTAGATATACCTCCATTATACGGGTATATTCCTCTGGTTTACCATAATCTGTCTTCCTAAATAACAATTAATTTATTATTATTTAATATTCAACAGTGAGTAAGATAAGCTGATCCAATAATGAGTATTTCTCGTCTCAAAGGATATTCTCTTCCTCACTATACTGTGTTGTGATGGGTGAATATTACTCATCCTCACTACAAAAGATCGTGAATCATGAGTAAATATCTATAAAATATTACTCATACCCAACAAAAACAAACAAACCTGAATAAAGACAGTGACTCAACACCCAATAGTGACTTGAACGTAACAATAACTCGTAACTATGACTGATCCAACTACGCAATAATGAGTCATATAGTTAATCTAGTGAAAGTAATTGAGTCGGTGAATAATTATAAGAGGTAATAGAGACTAGTAAGGTTCAATTAGTACATAGTAAAGTACAATGAAGTGTAATTTGTGTGTTATTGTACACCTCGTGGGTGATAATTACTGTACTAAGGTTGGGTTTTTATTGTTCTTAGTTTACACGAACGAATGAGTACTTGAAAGTGTACATTGCGTTCACCTGTTGTTGTGATGTTCTGGTAAACTTTCTATAGTATACTTTCGTGAAGTTCTGGTACATTGAGTCCTGCTTAGTCAAGTATTCATAGAGAGAGTGAGTGAGAGAAAGAGAGTGAGTGAGAGAAAGAGAGTGAGTGAGAGAAAGAGAGTGAGTGAGAGAGAGAAAGAGTGAGTGAGAGAATTAAATAAATCAATTGACTGTAACAACTTCCTAACAAATTTGTAGGAAAAGAGAGAAATGAGGAATATACAGATTATAGAAATATTTTGGTACTTGAGAGAGAGAGAGAGAGAGAGAGAGAGAGAGGAAAATAAACAAATAATTAAAAGGAAAAATCGAAACAAAGAACGAAGAAAGATAACGATAAAAAATAAAATAATTACGAAAATACTGATAAAAAAAATATAAATTGAATCAAAACACGTAAAATTTTAGAAAAAAAATACGATGAAAAAATATCTAGCTAAACAACCTTTGACCTATTCATTTCTGTGACTCGTCATAACTTTTCCATAACATTTTAGTCCAGAGAAATTATTTTATTCTTCCTTGAAATAAACAACTATAGACAGGTTGAGATGGTATTAGTGGATGAGAAGAACACCAAGAACACGAAGAACAAGAACACGAAGAACAAGAACACGAAGAACAAGAACACGAAGAACAAGAACACGAAGAACAACAAGAACACCACTCTCCCTCCCCCCTTCATTGTTATTAGGCGTTGGGGAAATTTGATCTCAGGGGAATATGAAAAATAATCAGAGGCTGAGATTTGATTAGTGGGTGCCCCTCTGTGTATAGAGCTGTGGTGGGGTGGGTGGGGGAGGGGAGGGGGTGTGGGTGGTGACTGTGATGTGGTATATGTCTGTCTGTGTCTTTCTATCTGTCTTATTTTATCTATTTTTTTCTGTATCTCTCTGCTGTCTATTCATGTCTTCTCTCTCTCTCTCTCTCTCTCTCTCTCTCTCTCTCACATTATATCATCACATTACAACGTGTTCACTGTTAAAAGCTGATGTCTTATCGTTAATGCTGTCGAGTGTCGAGTGTTAAGTGTCTCTTGTTAGCTGTCGATTAGCTTCCTAGTTTAGCTGACTGTGTAGTGCTGACTGTGGATGTGTAGCTGAGGACACCTTTGTAAAATAAAGATAACTTTTTGGTAATTCGTATGTAATGTCATGTCATGTCATGTCATTTCATGTCATGTATATTCAAGTATACATAATGTGTATTATACGATCAAGCTGACTTGATTCCACTGAAGCCGTTTTTAGCTATCTCAACGTAACCAAACTTTACCTAAATTAAGTTAGATGATGTTAAGATTAGATTAATTTAGCTTGGTATCATTAGTTTATCGTCTATATTTTTGTTTATCCTCACGTTACATCAGGGTCCTCACGTTACATCAGGGTCCCTCACGTTACATCAGGGCCCTCACGTACATCAGGGCCCTCACGTTACATCAGGGCCCTCACGTTACATCAGGGTCCTCACGTTACACCAGGGCCCTCACGTTACATCAGGGTCCTCACGTTACATCAGGGCCCTCACGTTACATCAGGGCCTCACGTTACATCAGGGCCCTCACGTTATACCAGGCTCACGTTCACGGCCTCACGCCATCAGGGCCCTCACGTTACATCAGGGCCCTCACGTTACATCAGGGCCCTCACGTTACATCAGGGCCCTCACGTTACACCAGGCCCTCACGTTACATCAGGGTCCTCACGCTACATCAGGACCCTCACGTTACACCAGGGCCGTCACGTTACATCAGGGCCCTCACGTTACACCAGGGCCCTCACGTTACACCAGGGCCCTCACGTTACATCAGGGTCCTCACATTACATCAGGACCCTCACGTTACACCAGGGACCTCACGCTACATGAATGCTCCTCTTAGCTCTCCCTGGAACCGTGAGTAACGGAAGACCGAGTCCATCCATAATCGTCCACTCATATCGATGTTTCCAAGTACAGTATTGAGTTTATCTACCGTAACATTACTTACTCGGGTGGTCATGGCAGCTAAATTATGATCCAGTCCATTTTGTTAAGCTTTATATACTTTTCTAGGAGTTAAAGCTTAAGCTGATCCCTAAAGACATGGGAGCTTAATTATAATCCAGTCCATTTTGTTAAGCTTTATATACTTTTTTAGGAGTTAAAGCTTAAGCTGATCCCTAAAGACATGGGAGCTTAATTATAATCCAGTCCATTTTGTCTATTTTTTTTTCAGGGAGTTAAAGCTTAAGCTGATCCCTAAAGACATGGGAGCTTAATTATGATCTAGTCCATTTTCTCAAGCTTTCTATACTTTTCTAGGAGTTAAAGCTTAAGCTGATCCCTTAAGAAATACTTTTAAAACTGTTTAATGAAGGGATATATTGCTCATTTGGTAGTTATAAACACGAAATGTCTCCAATGAACCTTTTCTGGCTTGGGAATGGAGTCTGCAGGGTCTGGATTCCAGGCGATTGGCGAGATAATCCTGGAATTGGCGATATAATCCAGGAATTGGCGAGATAATCCTGGAATTGGTGGACAGGAGCTTCCCAACGCGCCAGGAATCCTCCATGATATGTACGGTTCTTAACCTACCTAAGACTCAATAACTACCTTCACTTGTGTTACCGTTGTGTTGCTGTTGAAATGATTACCTAGAAGGGAGTCTCTGTTCCCTCGATTACAAAACAGTTAACGGAGTCAGGATAAACATTTAGGTTATGACTCGAGTTTTTACTGTTAACGGGAAACTGAGAGAGATTAAGCTAATCCAGGGATATAAAGGGATTAACGATATGAGAAAGAGAGACAGACAGACAGACAGACAGACAGACAGACAGACAGACAGACAGACACAGACACACATACAGAGACACACAAAGAGAGACAGGTGTAAGACATAGACATTTATACATTACTCAATATTTATAGTTAGCCATAAAAAAAACGAAGATTTATGACCCCAATAAGGTAAGTGGTAACGAAGTCTTGAGAGACAGCGAGACAATTAGAGTCTTCGTAAAAATAAGTGATGTTCTCGGTAATTAGTGAACATGAAGGTCTCGTTACGCCTTTTATTACTGCTCGGAATTACCCGCTTAAGCACCCAGGTAATTGTAAGATAAATTAACTAGATGAAGGAAAAGTTTCATTATTTTCTTATTATTATTTTCTGTAAGTTTTGTTTAGATAATAATAAAAATAATAAGCCAGTCCATTTTGTCATTCTAAATAAACTATATTTTATTTACGAGTTTCATAAAGATAACAAAATAAGTTCTAGTCGATAGTATTCCTAGAGAGAGAGAGAGAGAGAGAGAGAGAGAGAGAGTCGTACATATAATCGCTACAGAATTAAGAAGAGGGAGTAACGCTATTGCATGTTTTCAAGTCTCGTGGTAGTATATGTGTCTTAAACTGTATACATAAAGTCAGCATCATCTCTTTTAATGTCATGGAGCTGTGATTGTCTGTTACCTGCCGACACACGCGTTTAAACCTGATGGATCATGTACCCACAGGAGGCAGGATGGAACAGGATGGAAAGGGTGGGAGAGGAGGAGGTATCGTGCTTCCCCATCCCTCGCTGACAACTGATTCATAAGCCAGTCATACGCCCTCAGCTCTCTTCGTTTTACCGGTCTCATTTGAATATAAATTGTGCCCGTGTGTGAGGCAGAGGGTAGTGGTAGTGTGACAGAAAAACACTCACTTAAACTCTACAGTATTTTTATAGATGTATTAAGTAAAGACACAAGAATAAACAAAGAAAATTATCAGATTAAGATGAAAATCGTAATATTTTCCATTTCAGTCTAAGTCTTCGGTCGGTAATAACATAATTTTCCCTTAACAAGTAACTCCGTTTTCTTTTTCCTATGCCTCCTACATCTCTATTCCCCTCTCATGCTGCCTACGACCCTTGCTTCCTTTCATACTTCCCTCCCTCTCTCTTGTTTCTAAAATTTGTATTCCTCCACCTACTAATACACCCCCACCACCACCCACCTCTCCCACCAACCACTCTTCCCCCCTCCCCCACCCGCCCCCTACCACAGCTGTTAACCACTTGCAATATTCGTTGAGAAAAACTCTTTTTTTTATGGTGGGGGAACATTTTGCTATTTTGTTGTTCATTGACTGAGTATGGCCATAGTAATCTGGGGAAGACAGAGCAGACGGGGAATAAGATTGTTTTAAATAACATAAAAAACAGATTAAATTCTACCATATATGAATTAGTTTCCAGTATTTTTTATCATGAAAGATTGTAAATAACAATTGGATTATTGACAAAGAAAAATATTGAAGTGTTTTAATGGTCTTGTGAAAGTTAAGGGGAATAGGTATGTATGTAGATGAAGATATGTTAATGAGTAGTTTTTGCTAGAGAACCTGAAAGAACATATAGAGAAATTATGTAGTTTAGTGACTTACATATTCAACTGGGTGTTGGCTCTCTTAACGGCGATACTGGTGCCAAAATGTACGCATGATTTTTCCTGTAGTGTCCGTGGGGATATACAAACATACAGACGGATTAAAAACAGGTATTTTATCGTTCCTGTAGGTGGTAAGGTAAAAAAAATAAACACTCGTAAGATGGTTAGCTGCTGAGGGAAAACTAAAAACAAACTTGGGTCAAAATACACTGAAACAAGACTAGTACAGGGAAGACGTCCAGGAAGCGAGGCGGAACAAGCTAAGGATGGACCCTGTTAATCCACGTAGTAGCCTTAACAGGGGATAGATTAAGGAAGGAAGGAAGGAAGGAGGTTTGAAGGATATATGAGATTAGGATGGGAGTGGTGGGTGAAGTGAAGGAGTGTGTGGTGAGAGGGTCTGGACAGGTCGGTAGGATAGATGGCCAAAGACTAACCGTGAATAACTGAGATGAACGGGCATGACAGTATGGCAAGATCCAGTGACAGCATGATAGAGTCGACCTCTGAGTGCAGTAGACGATCCCAGTGAGTACGGTATCTTAAGCTCTAGAGTACTATTTCATTGTACTCAAATAGCCTGATAAATAAGGTATCTAAACCCCTTTAGTACGATGCCAACCCCTGAGTACAGTGGAATAGTCCAATGAGTAAGGATAATTTTAATCCATTGAGTATGATAACTTAATCCATGGGCGATGACTGTGTTAATCCTATGAATATGTTATCTTAACCCAGTAAGTGCTAGATTAATTCATCGTTCTGAAGGGGTTAAGTCATCATCCTCAAGGGGTTAGTCACCGTTCTTAATAATAATAATAATAATAATATTATTATTATTAAAACGATTTAAACTATTCTTCTTCTTCCACTTGTTTACCTGAGTTATCTTTAGTGACTCTCTTATCTGTTATTCTTTTACATTTTTTCTTATTTCCTGACACTTATCATGATAATTACTTTAGAGAAAATGTGGCGTGTGTGTGTGTGTGTGCGTGTGTGTGTGTGTGTGTGTGTGTGTGTGTGTGTGTGTGTCCAGGACTTTACATCCTCACATAACTCATGTTTGAGGAGGAGGAAGATGAAGAAGAGGAGGAGGAGGACGAAGAAGAGGAAGAAGAGGAGGAGGAGGAAGAGGAGGAGGGACATAAATAACGAGAAGGAAAGTATAAATGACTGAGTGAGTGACCGTAGACAATACCAACATGATCAAGGGCTCGTATGAGTGACCGCGTACCTCACAAACCGCACTGACTGGACTATCTACACGTGTGAGTGACCAACTGGCCATGGAAGTAGGTGAGTGACTCCTTTAGTCAAGCAGAGGGAGAAGGGGAGGAAGATAAACAGTGATCAACAGCGAAAAACTTCATTGGTTCGATAGGTCCTCCTACAGCTATGAGGTCGAGGTTTAATGGCATCTGAAGGGAGCTGTGCTAATTGAGTGTTACTCTTTATTGGCTTTATAACCTGAGTCGGGCTTGTTGCGTACAAGATCCACTCGTATGTGGGTAAAGCTGGTCGCTGATTGGTTCATACACGACCGTGATGTCAACTTGTGTCCGTCCCACTCTCTGGTAAAGTAAGATTTTCTGTTAGGTTAGGTTAGATAGGCTACGATAGGTGTAGATTGATTAGTTAGTTGAGGTGTGGTGTCGAGTGGGTACGGCTCTTGTCTCTTGACCTGAGGGTCGCTAGTTCAATCCGTCATCCCACCACACACACACACTCAGCTTTTTTTTTCTCTCTCTCTCAGCATAGTTATTTTAGGAGAAATGACTGAGTGTAACCTAAAAAAAAAATCTAAATTATATGTGAATATCAGTTCTGAATTTTAACTTGTGTAGCTATGACGTTCTGAACTCACATAGTACCACTAGCAGTTATGGAAATCAATTAATTTTTCTCAAAGGTTTCATGGAACAACTTTTTTTTTCTCGGGTTTATTTAAAAATAATTCCTCGTGATATCTATTTTTCACATCAGTTTGTTTCAGTTTATTCTGATATATATTCGTATTTATTTTATTTTATTTTATATGCTATTTTTTATTATTTTTATATATATTTTGTCTTCAATTTTTATTCATTAATTTTTTCTCCGTCGGTTACTCACTATTTTTTATTATTTTTTCTTTATTTTTTTCTTTCCTGGTTATACATATTTTACATCTAATAATATCCTTCTACTCTTCATTCTTGGTTATTCACGTTATATTTACATTAATTTCCTTCCATTCTTTCATTTTTTCCTAGTTAAAGACGCGTTTTTTCCCATTTACGTTTATCCAGTAATTTATTCATATCAAAGCTGTTTTTTCCCCAATTTGTACTTTTCTTCCTCACAAAACATTCTCAAACTTGTCCCCAGTTCATACAGTTATTTATGTCTGTATAATCTGTAATTTTCAACACATATTTCTTGCTAGTAAATCGTGAATGTTAAACGTCTTGTCAATTTTTTTTTTGCTTCAGTTAATGGTTTCCTAAAATGTATATATAATATCTATATTTTTTTATGGAGTCTTTTCCGTATATTTGGGTCATATACTCTCTCTCTCTCTCTCTCTCTCTCTCTCACCCATGCAAGTACATAATTAATATTTTATACTGCAGCGTAGACCATAACTTACAAAACCATTGAAGCGTTGGAATGTAAAGTACAGGACATATATTGAACTTTCGTGTGTGAGCAGTTTAGAATGGGTCAATGTCATGAACGTGAGCACTGGTGTGTGTGTGTGTGTGTGTGTCTGTGTGTGTGTGTTTTGTGTGTGTGCGTGTGTGTTAGCGTTACTGGGTCACTCGGTTAACGTTAAAAGCTGTCAGTAAAAAAAAAAAAAACGAAGAAAAACAGTAAACATTCAAACACTTTCTGGTAATATTCTCAGTGGTTATAATGAGAACCGGTCTTGAGTGAGAGAGAGAGAGATGCACAGGTAGACAGGAAGAGCAACATAGGTAGATATCAGAGAGAGAAAAAGAAAATACGAAGAAAGCAGTAAGAAGGGCGAAAGAAAAAATGAAAGAAAACAAAAGATTAACAAAATTAAACTCTCCAGGTGCTTGATCTGAGACAAATTGTTACAAACGCCATTAAATATGTGGGATTGGCTTACTCACATTAGGAACAATTCAATGAAACTTGGAACCTTCCCTTCCCTTTCCTCCCCCCCCCCAAAAAAAATCCCATATAAATCTGTTTTTCTATCTTTCTTTCTCTCTTTTTTTCTCATTTTTGTTCTTTTCCTCAGTTATTGTTTTTCTTTTCTCTGATTTTTCCTTCTCTATTTTTTCCTTCTTTCTCTCTATCTCTGTGTTTTTTTCTTCACTTTTTCTGCCTCTCCTCGTTCTTCTCCTTTCATCTTTTATTCTATTTCTCTCTTGTTTGTTTTTTTATATTTCATTTTTACGACGTTCAATATTTTTCTCCCTTTCTTTTTATTCTTTCTCCTCTTCCCTCTATCTTGCGCCTGTTAATTTTGTTTTCTCTCCAGTTATCAATTCTCTAACTCATTTTTTGCCTCTTGTCTCCATCCTGTCTTCCTTCTCGTTCCACCAAATCTTCCTCCTCTTCCTCATACTGCTCTTGCCGCTGATCTTCCTCCTCCTCTTACATTTTCTGTTTCTCCTCCTGCTCCATCATCTGTTTCTCCCCCTCTTATTCGATCTTCCGTTTCTCCTCCTCCTCCGTACACAAGCCTCAACGCCTCCGTCAGCTGGTGGTAGGTCTCTGCAATTTCTCGTCCTGAAACACACGACAAATATCCACGGAGCCTCATCGTAGCGACCACCACTAGCGCCCTGAAGTCCCTCTCCCCCTCTCTAACCCTCTCCCTAGCCCTTTCCCCTCTCTAACACTCTCCCTAGCTCTCTCCCCTCTCTAACCCTCTCCCTAGCCCTCTCCCCTCTCCCCTATCAGTCTAGCCCTCAATACTAGCCCCTCTTACTTCCTCAGCACTCTCCATAACCCTCTCCAAAACCTCTCTATAGATATGACTTGTCCCTCTCTCCATCCTCACTCTAGCCCTTTCCCCAGCCCTTACTCTAACCCCTCTTCTCAGGCCTCACTTTCTCCTGTAGCCCTTCTCTCACTCCTCATTTTACCCGTTTTCCACGGCCCTGTTTCCCCTTCACTCAGCCCTTTCCTTCCCTTATCCCTCTCACTTCCTTTCCTTAGTCCTTAACCCAGGTCGCCTCTCTCTCTCTCTCTCTCTCTCTCTCTCTCTCTCTCTCTTTACAGTTCCTCCAGCCCTTTTCACCCTTAACCTCTTCGTAGTCTTCTCCTCGCCCTCTCTGGGTCTTGCTAATCTCGAGCTTTTGATAGATTTAAGAGTAAAGAATAACCCCTCTAACAGGCCTCGTGTCTAGTCGTTGTTTATTGAGTATTATGTAGATTCTGGTCGTGCGTAGTGAGGGTGGACATCAAACTACAATGGCACATCGACTTGGTTCACTTTCAGCTGACCGTCGCTCCTCTGTTCAAGTTTTTTTTATTTTATTTTACTGTACTAAACTATACGACGTAACCTAATGCAGCGTTTGACACGAGTTGTACATCATTATGTTCCCTTTATGTAAAGATAAAAGACTTTTTTTAGCGGATTATTGCCGACCAGAGGTGAGCTGTGGCTGAGTAGATACAATTCTCGCTTCATATTCCTAGGATTATTGGCTTGCACTTAGTGGATTCCCAGTTCACCCATCTGTGAATTGGTACCTAACTTTGCATCTGGGGAAAGTGGGTGATTTTTAGTATACAGTGCCGGCCATGATGGTTCTTTCGTGCTAAAAAAAAAACAGGATTAGTTATTAGTGTGTTGTATCCGTGCTGTTATTTTTACCCCCAGTGAATATTTTGAACATAGAGAGAATAAGACAATAAATGAATATATAAAACACAATACACATATGAAGAAGAATCGTGAGTTCTGTGTTTAGTTCTCTCGTGTGTTCAGAGTCATGTAGCGTAGGAGACCGTCCAGTTGTACCCGGTAAAGTTCCCTTGTAAAGTTTAGGGCAAAGTTAAAAAATATTAAGTTAATAATTATGCTATTTATTTATATTTTACAGTGTGATTATTTATATGATAGTTCTTATTTACAGTCAAGTTTAAATTTAAAAAAAATATATAAAAATGTATATAAATTATCACTTTATCGAAATTTTTTCTAAATTACCTGATATATTAATTTATTT
>NW_024736861.1:0-7500 GCF_018991925.1 Homarus americanus
TAGCAGGGTTATTCAAGTCATTTGTGGTGAACTCATTTCTCCAGTCGATGTCGCCATAGTTAAAGTATCCCATGATAAGGAGGTGGCTAGGGTTGAGCATTGCCTCATTGTCTATTAAGGCTCTTAAGTTCCTTTGATTTAATGGGCCACAGTTTGGGGATCTGTAGATACATCCGACGATAAGTAAGTCCCTTCCCTTTAATTTAATTTTACACCATTTGGACTATTCTAAAACATCCTCTCCCTGTACCCTCTCCTGGCTGGCTCTAAGGTCTTGCCTAGCGTAGATAACCACACCCCTCTTGCAAGTTTCTTGAGAAAGGTTCGTAAATAAGTCATATCCAGCAATACTGAACTCGCATTCCTCTGGGTCGATTCCCCTGTTCTTGCACAGCAGTTCTACAACTCCTATAATATCTGGTTGGTGTACCTTCAGTAGTGTTTCAAACTCTTCTCTCTTATCAAGGATCGTGTCAGTATTAGTGTACATGACATTCAAGCCAGAATTTGTTCTCGATAACGTCTCTGCTCTTAGTAGTAAAACCCCCCCCCCATCCTCAGAAGCTGCAGCATTTGCTAAGTACACTGTATTTTGCAGGGTGTGGTTAGAAATGTTATTGTTTACACGGCGCTCGCCTCCTCCAGGCTGGTAGGCGGAGCTGGTGCCACCTCCCGGGTGGAAGGTGCGCTGCTGCCCCCTCCCCCTGTGTCGGCACACTTGCTTCAACTACCCTCTCCCTGAATATAACTCATGTACACCCGTCCCCGTTCCTCCTCGACTCTTCCCTTCTCTGCTTCAAGCCCTGCAGGAACTTCTTGTGCTGTTCCCTCTGCACGCTCCTTACTAAGTTGTTTGCCTGCCGAATAACCTCACATTTCTCCTCCCTCACTCACACTAGTGCAGGGGTGTCAAACTCATTTGCCAAGGCGGGCCAGATTTAATCTGAGTACACAGTATGCGGGCCAAGTAACATAGTTATGAGCACTTCGCAATCACCTCTTAGGTGAGTAGTACGACAAAATAAAAAAGGTGGATTTAGTCTGCGCTCGTGCGAAACACTTAAAAACAAACAAATCAAGTGTTTACTTTCCTTGATCAATCTTATTGTTTGCTACTGTTGCTTTCTGATAATTGGCACCTCTTGGTATGGACCAGTGCATCAAAGTTTGGCACTAACGACTGAGCTGTAGCAACTTTCAGTATTGAATTAAGGTGCGCATCAGTAAGTTGAGACCGAAGCCGAGACTTGTTCAAGTTCATCACAGAAAAGAGTTGTTCACAGACATATGTACTTCCGAATATTGACAATCTTTGAGGCAAAACATTTAATCCTGGGATAATTTGTTCCAAAATATTGATCAAATGTGCCAACATCAACACTCGAAAACTTGTTCCTCAACACAGAATCACACTGGAGCTCAATTAATTCTAACTGAAGATGTTCTGGTACCTCATTAACACCAACAGAGAATGGGTCCTGAAAAATTAAAAAAATCCTTCTCAAGTCTTCTAAATTCAGCAAATCTTTCTTGGAACTCATTCATTAATTTGGAAATCTTGATGCAGTAGTTTTTTGTGTCGATATCAGCATGAAACTCAGGTGTGCCTTGCAGGGACTTCAAGGTCTCAAAGTGAGAAAGATTACTCTCTGATAGTTGCCGTTCAAAAAGCTGAAGTTTCATCTCAAAGGCACGAATGCAGTCATAAATCTCTGTCACCAATTTATTGCGTCCTTGCATCTTTGTATTCAAGTAATTTAAGTGTTCTGTAATATCCACCATGAAAGTTAGATCTTGTACCCATTCATTATCTTTCAGTTCATGCAAATCCCTTCCTTTCTGTTCCATAAACATCTGTATTTCACTGCGCAATTCATAAAATCGCTTCAGTACGACTCCCCGACTTAACTAGCGAACATCAGTGTGATATGGCAGTCCGTGTGTGTTCTCATTTTCTTCCAATAAGCAGTTGAACTGTCTGTGGTTCAGACCTTGTGCGCGTATGAAGTTCACTGTCTTTATACAACTAACAACATCCATGACATTATCCATCTTTAATGTTTTACTACACAACACTTCTTTATGCATAATACAATGCACATTATAAATTTGATGGTTCGGGTTCACAGCAATTAGTTTTTCCTTTAATTTTGTTACCACTCCAGCTTTTCTACCATGATGGACTTCTCCCCTACAACTGCCTACAACTGCGTAGCCACAGCCACCACCTGCTACCCCCTTCCCTAGCAACCAACCAGATGTTACCGTATCTTAGCAACGGAACTAGTAACCGGCGACTTTCTCGGGTTTTCCCAACATGACTCACGGCTGCTGGGTATATAAGCTCTGTCTCTCCATTGAGATTCATTCTGACCATTCTTCTTGAACAAACAACACCTCCTCCTCCGCCGCTGCCTGGCAGCCCTCGCTTCTCCTCGCCTGCCTGGCGGTCCTCGCTCCCGCCAGCGAGCATGGCGACCCACCAGCTGTCCTTCTCTGAGCTTCCTCACCAACCAACTCTCATTCTGGCCCATCTTCCTGAACACGCAACACCTCCTCCCAGCAAGCTCCTAGTTGTCCAGCATTCATTCAACCAGGAGGCCAGCAACAGGCAACATCTTCTCTAACGAAGCTCCTGCACATCTACCTCCTTCAACAAGCTACTCACCGAACGTCTCTACCGAGCAGCCCCTCACCACACGGCACCTCCAGCACCAGACTGTCTATCATATAACTTATAATATACAAGAAAACCACATTAGAGTTTCCATCCATCCTGAGTGCTAGACAACATAATATCTCGATACCCCTACAATGGTGACCCGGGTGACATTGTAGGGGTATCGAGATATTAATGTTGTCTAGCACTCAGGATGGAAGGAAACTCTAAGGTGGTTTTCTTGTATAATATAAGTTATATTATAGACAGTCTGGTGCTGGAGGTGTTGCTTGTTCAGGAAGATGGGCAGAATGAGAGTTGGTTGGTGAGGAAACAATGGGCTCTTTCCTTCTGGCAAACGGCGTTTCCGCGAAACGAGGCGAGGAGGGCGCCAGGCAACACCTCCGCCCGCTGCAGTAAGTGTTAATGTCCTCGAATTTTACAAATTTCAATATAGCAAATTTTTCGTTTGTGTGATCTGTTTTTTCAAGTAGGTCATTGTCCGTACAACTCTCTTTTGTGCAGTAACCAGAGATTGTGTTTTTGAAGAGCCAGAGGCCCCCCCCCCATAGTGTGTGACAGTGTATCAGGTGTTGGTAAACAAGATCATGATAGATTTCTTTCATTGCTGTGAGAGTGAGTGACTGTCGAGTGTGATACATGATACCGCACTATTTATTGATTTTACTGTGAATGGCTTGTATGTGGTTTCTTCAGTTAAGTGTCTCATCAACAATAACTCCCAGGAATTTAGTATTTTGTTCGCGTTTGAGGACTATATTACCAAGGTACAGGGGGTTCAAGTCTGGAGGTAAGTTTTTTCTTCTGTGAAAGATCGTGTAGTGGGTTTTCTCAAGGTTTAAGGTCAGTTTATTACGTATTACCCAGGTCCCTACTTAAGTTAATTCAGTGTTCATAGTTCTCATCAAGGAATGGAGGTCTGAGTTGCTGGCATAGAGATTACTAGCGTCTGCAAATAAGTTTTATTTTATGAGTGAGCTGGCGTGGACTATGTCGTTTATGTACAACAAAAACAGTACTGGACCGAGAATTGAACCTTGGGGGACTCCATACAATATTGGCGAGGAGTCAATGAATATGATGTATTTCTTTGTGTACGAACCTCTGTCCTGTATGGCAGTGAACAGTGACATTACCAACATGAATCTGATATATATATATATATATGCTGTATATATGATGTATTTCTTTGTGTATGAAACTCTGTCCTGCGTGGCAGTGAGAAGGGTTCAAGACCTGACTGAATTACTCGGAATAGGCAAACTGCACTCCAGGCTTTGTCAATAAAGTTGTTAAACTAAAAAATATTAAGTACGCTGCACTAGCTGGTGTTGAATTTCATTTGCCAGTTTATGTAGATCATGAACAAGAGTAGGCCCAGTACTGACCCCTGGGGAACCCCACTGGTTACACATTCATGTATTGTACTGGCAAAATACGGTTAATAATCTTATAAGTGGTGAAATTATGCATAACAAATAAAATCATATTGCTTAAAAATGCTTAACAGCCTCAACGACAACTGTTGCAGATTGTACAATCGTCACACAAGTCTCGGGTCAAAACATTGGAATCGCCATACTAAGGGTGTGGCGCTGGAAGACTAGAAGCCCTAACTCTTCTTGAGGCTTTTTAGTTTTCATTATTTAATTTTCCTTAATTATGTTTATTTATTGATTACCAGAGACCAAGATGGAGGGGTTAAAGGCGCTGCTGATGTGGTATATGGCTGCCACCTTCGGCATGATTATGGCGCAATTTGAGTATCATGATAAGGATACTTTTGACCAAATAGAAAATTTGTTCAGCCTCGTCACACCAAGGAACTGCTTCATCAAACCGAAGGTGGGTACAGTATTTATTTGGTAGTATGATTAGAAAAGTTCCAGAACTTTTTAATAACTTTACCAAAAACCTACCCTAAGATTCAAGAAGTTTTGAGGAATTTGTAGGTAAAAAAAAATACTTGTAGTGGATACAGGTATGGCAGCTATATGCCAAAAATCACACTGGGTATAGGTACGGCAACCATATGCGAAATGTTGATGTCTTGGTATGGCAGCTTAATGCCATGTGTGTTAGGCAGGATATACAATGATCATTACGAAGATGGCCTTCTTTCTGACTAACCAATCCAAACTTAACCTGACCTGATCATTAACGGTAATTATTGACGACTACACCACCGCCGATTTTTCAAAGAAAACGAATTTAAAAATGCTGCAATTTCTCTTATTTTATAGTGGACACTCTTAGTTATGGTAAATGTGTTAAAAAGTATTTATTTAAAATTTCACTCTAACCTAACCTAATCTTACCTTACCTAAACCTAATCTAACCTAACCTTACTAATTTAACCTAACCCCTCCAAAAAATAATTTCATATCAGAACTCGCTGATGAAAATATAATGAGAATATAAACATCAAAACAAATAACACATCGGCGGTGTTGTTAATATTAGCCCCATTAACAAAAAATGTCAATTTATAGTCTTACATTGGTCTTTCTCCCGCTGTTATTAATATGTAATGTTTAGACAATTCTAAGACTTTTTCTTTGATATTTCCGCCGGAAATTAAGGATAACCGAGATATTAATTTTTCAATATTATTAGATTTTCTCAGTCACAAGTGTTTGCCATGAGAAAGACAAGTGTAAACTACAGTATAAACTCACCATAACTAAATCTTTCAATACGGCTGCCGTACCTATATCCATTGTGATTGGCGCATGGCAGCCATACCTGTAACCACTAAGAAAAAGGGGTAAAAGTGGATAAAAGTGTACAACAGGGGCACTATTAAATATTTTTTTTTAGAATAATGGTGATAGAACATTTGATTCTTGGGTAAAATTTGACTCTAGTTTTTGCAGCAGAACTCTTATTTACCTCATGGCCACTCACTATAGGTGTCCATGGCAAGGGAAGAAGGCCAGTGGCCTGTGTAGGATCCCTCTGTTGTTCTTGATAATATTGTCAAGGGCTATTTTGAAGCCCAGTACTTTCCTTGGGTCTATCATCCTCTGCATGAAAAAGTATTTCCTTATACAGGTATGCATTCTCCATGATAACTTGGCTAGCTTATAGTTAAGCCCCCTCGTGTTGGTGGTGATTGACATCACAAATAAATGTACTTATTACTACCATGCTATTGTACTATTCCAGATGATACTAAATATTACATAATACTTCCTTGAGATAAATGTACAGTATATATCAGGTGCCTCAAAGAGAGCTCAGGTTCTCAAATGGCTCAGCCATGTTCATATTGTTAGTATTATCCACTCTGTATCTGTATTTTTCTGGCTAAATAAAATGTTTCAATCAATCAAACCTATTGTGCCTTGGCCTAAGGCCCTCAAGTCAACTTGGATAATCGAGATGACATAGTTCTGGAATCATCCTAGTCACTATGTGTTTCACTTTTCTCGGGTTTATATGCCTGTGTATACAGTGTTCCAGACTGGGACATACTTGAGATTTATACTGTTGAAGGAGCATTTTTCTATCTTTATATTCAAAGGTTCAGTACGCTTTATAATTCCCAAATCTCGATTTAATGTTTTCGTTGTTGCCTCCACTTGTTGTACTGCCTTCATTGAATGATCTAACGCAATGTCAGATCTTTCTCCTTATCGACAGTGTCCAGGAAAGTGCTATTAAAAGAATAGTTGTGCGAGTCTTGAGACCATTTGAACAGCTCATTCGGGTCTTCCTGCATTGTTGTGATAGGGCTTCACTTGCTACCTTCCCAGATACAGTACTGTACTGTATCTTCATACCGTTTGAAAACTTGACAATGTGGCTCTATATATTTTCATCTGTTATTTATGTAGATCACAAACAAGGTGGGTCCAAGGATAAAGCCTTGTGGTGATGGTCAGTGATAGTCGAAAGGGTCAGTGTGTTGAGCGCTTCTTGATATATGGAGTAGGAAGGGGAGAGAATAATCTTGCATGCTCTCTTTTGCACTTTTTCTAGGTGTTTACGTTGTGTGGCATTTAGGGAGGAAGACCAGGTGGGGGAAGCATAGGTGAGCTTGGGAAGTATGAATGTTGAGTAAACACTGAGGAGCTCGGGTTCAGGAACTCCGAGGGACTTGAGTCGGCGGAGGAGAAGGAGACAGAAACTGGAGGGCTTGACAACTTCACTGACGTGTGGTTTCCAATTTAGTTTGTTGTCTATGGTGACGCCGAGGAGCTTAGTGAAATCTACAACCTGGAGTGTGTTGGGACCTAAAGTAATGGCAGGGGGTGGGACAGTGTCGGAAGAGAGGTTGATGTGTGTAACCATGGTCTTGGTATGGTTGATGGTGACATGGTTGTTGGTGGCCCAGTTTTGGAGACTATTCAATAAATCCTGAAGGGCAGTATAGTCGGGAGCAAAATTGTTGACGCTGATCCCAATAGTGGATTTGCAGCGAGCAGGGGTTTCTCTTAGGGCATCATTGATAAGCATAAGGAAGCAGAGTGGTCCCATCTTGGTGCCTTGGGGGACGCCACAGGTGAGTGACTGAAAGGTGGAGACAGCCCCTCGGAAGCGTACAGCATGGCGTCGGTCACTGAGGAAGTCTCTAAGCCATGGTATAAGACTTCTCCGAAGCCTGAGGTCAATAGCTTTGTTGTGTGTGTGTGTGAAGAAAGTGGTGTGAGGGGAATATATATTTTTTTATTTATATATTTTATTTTTTAATCCTAACAGTTCTATGTTCTTAACCTGTTGGTGAGAAACGTTTTCTCTACTATAAAGTTTTTTGAGAAATATAAAATTTATCCATGAAAACTGTATCAAATATTACCAATACTTGGGTGGGTAAT